>NC_142928.1:65171992-65199492 GCF_046866305.1 Octopus bimaculoides
CACCATAACTACCACCTCCCCCTCTTCCAGTACTGTCACCACCACCCTTACGGCTCCCCCATCAGCACCACTAATTCTAGTACAAACATTACCAATACTATCACCGCCTGTTGAAAGCAGTTTTCTCTTATGTTTAAATATAAAAAAAAATAATAATAAATGCGCCCTTTTAAAGCCTAGCCAAGCTCACGGACCCGGTTTCCCGGTTTCAATGGCGTATGCAAACCCCAGCTAGACGGGACGCCAGTCCATCGCAGCGTTACTCATTTTTTCCAGCTGAGTGAACTGGAGCAACGTGAAATGAAGTGTTTTGCTCAAGAACACAACGCGTCACCCGGTCCAGGAATCGAAACCATAATCTTACGATCATGGTGCTGACACCCTAACCACTAAGCCACGCGCCTCCGCGCGGTTACTATTACTAAGGGACATGCATTATCTTGTAAGTACCACTATGATATTGCAACAAGCAAAAATGCTAGCTCTAAAATCTCGCTAGGATACCAACGCAGTAGTTGTACTAACAAGCAATATTCGCTGCCACTTGAACATGGCTCTCTGTTCGAGTGGAGTTTACTGTGATTTTTTAACCCCAAGAGGACATCTCATTTAGCTGGTTAACGATGCACAGTTGCATCTGATAAAACTATAACCGTTTTGGTGGAGGTTCGCTCCCCTGCTCGCAATTTTATCGGATGCTGTTGTGCATTATTAAACAGCTAGAGGAGATGTGTTCTTGCGGTTTAAAAAATCGCAGTAGAGTCCGCTCGAAGGGACAGCCATGTTGAAGTGGCTACGAATATTACTTACCATTATGATAATTAACAAAAAAAAAATACAAAACTATAACTTCTCGATCACTACGCAACCTCTCCGCTACCGCCAACGACATGACCTCTCCTTCCACTTCTATCCCTCGCACCGACACCACTTCCATCACCCATCACAACTACCATCATCATCATCATCATCAGTATCGTCGCTGTCGTCATCATCAAGACCGTCGTCGTCGTCATCATCATTATGAACGTCACTGCTCACCCCAACAACGCCATACTTGCCACCGGGCATTCATTATCAACCCAACCACCTCAACCAACGCCAACTCAACCACTGCAAAACTATCACCACCGCCACTTACACCAACAGTAGTACCGTCACCCCGACCACCATTACCACCAACCAAAGAACCACTCGTGTATATATATATATATATATATATATATATATATATATATATATATATATATATATATATATATATATATTTATATATATATGGGTGGTGCCTGTATGTGTGTGTGTGTGTGTGTGCGTGCGTGTACGTGTGTGTGTGTGCGTGTGTCTGTCTGTGTGTGTGTGTGTGTGTACATGTATGTACTATCGCGTAAATACATTTGGGTGTCTCCCACTTTAATCTGAAAACAAAGTCCGGTTAAGAATCCGTTGATAAGCAAATATAAGTTATTCTAAAGGAACAAGGGTTCTGCACTAGTTAAGACCTAATTATGCTGGAGCTGATAAATAATGGCAAAGTTTACATTACGACGCGTCAACAGTCCCCAACGCTTGATCAAGTTGTCTGACCTTTCCAACACCTTCAGCTTCCTTCTGGTTCCACACTGGCTCTCAATGCTCAAAGAGACAAAATAAAAGATAAAGATAAATTGTATAAAATGTGTGTGTGTGTGTGTGTGTGTGTGTGTGTGTGTGAGTGAGTGAGTTCATATGTGTGTGTGTGTGTGTGTGTGTGTGTGTGTGTGTGTGTGTGTGTTTGTGTTGGAGGGAAGTATGGCTGCGTGGTTAACAAGTTCGCCTTCTCATAAATAGAGTGGTATTTTACCATAGTCTTGGGTCGACCAAAAACGTTTTCAGTGAAATTTGGGAGATGAAAACTGTGCGGAAGCCCATCGAATATAATTTATGAAGAATGATGAAAACCAATAAAAAAAGTTATAAAGAATACCAGAAATAGTTATATTTTGTTGTTAATTTATTAATTTATTTATATTAATATTATTGTTTCTCCAACCATTATTAATATTAGTGGAAATGTCTTTTCGTTCTGAGTTCAAATTCTGCCGAGGCCAACTTTTCCTTTCATCCTTTCGAGGTCCATAAAATAAGTACTAATTGAGTATTGGAGACGACGTAATCCCCGAAATTGCTGGCCATGTGCCAAAATATGAAACCAATATTAGAAGAAATGTCGGATAGAAAGGATGGCAGATGGTAAAACTGACAGTACGCTACATAAACATTCTGCTGGACGGCATGGACCCGCTTCTCCAGGTGCTGAGCTGGACGCCCCCAACTTTGCCTGATTAACTTTTAGCTCCTGCTACTGCTTAATACTCCGTCAGAACAATGCCGATCAATTCCATGAGCTTGGAATCAGACATTATAACAGTGAAGTCTATCTCACATGCTGATACAGCTCTCCGACTTCCTCGTTCGCACGAAACATCCTTTAAAACCTCTGACGTCTGCAGTAATGGTTCAAACGCCAGTATGTGCTGAAGAGGAGAAAAAAGGTAGTGTTCACGAACCGAACACATAATACTGAAGATTTCCGAGAGTTGATCATTTGCTCTGAACACTTAGTAGAAAGGGGCGCTGTACATTGCAGCGAATTAACCTATGAAGACGGGGTCAAAATCAGCTCCCATAAGG
The DNA here is from genome assembly GCF_046866305.1 of Octopus bimaculoides. Lineage (NCBI taxonomy): Eukaryota > Metazoa > Mollusca > Cephalopoda > Octopoda > Octopodidae > Octopus > Octopus bimaculoides. The sequence continues at coordinate 65,174,666 of NC_142928.1, forward strand.
ATACCCGCGAAATAAAGAAAGTTAGTCCTACCGAAAACTTTCGACTGATTTAAATTGATCAGGGTTCCATCTATACCAGGTTCTTTAAACACCTTTTCTGTAATGCATAGCGTCAAGTAGATGTTATGAATTGATCTGTTTTGGATGGTGCATGTTTGTGTCTCACTCACCAGACAATCAACAATAAATACAATCTCTTTGCGAAACGTTGGCGAATGTCTTCAAATCTGCACTGAGGAGAGCTACAGGCCTGAAGTTAACATTATTCCATTGTTCTAATCCTTTCTCAACAACCCCACCACACTTTTTTCGCCGGACTGGAAATTCTTCCGCTTTGTTGCAAGTTTGAATGGATATCTGCCAAGTTCTCTGAACAAGTCTGACAGAAGAAGATAAAATTTGTAGAGCAGATCGTACGGACTCGGTGATTTCTCCCGCGTGCAGCCAGCTATTGCTTGCTGTATATCATCAGCTGTAGGGTCTACTATTCCAGTCATTGCAAAACTTCCCACCACAGCTCACTATAATTATCGTCCTTTTTTTTTCACTTACATTTTACATTCATCTTCATCGCGAAAAAGAACACATTTATAAACTATTACATGCTAGCTAACAGAAGCTGAAAGAAGCTCGTCGTATATATTTGTGTGTGTGTGTGTGTGTGTGTGTGTGTGTGTGTGTGTGTGCGCGCGCGCGTGTATGTATGTATGTATGTATGTATGTATGTATGTATTTGTGTGTATATGTTTGTGTGTCTATGTTTTTCTCCCCAACATCGCTTGACCACCGATGCTAGTGTGTTTACGTCCGCATAAGTTAGCATTTCGGGAAAAGAGACCGATAAAATAAGTACTAGGCTTACAAAAAAAATAAGTCCTGGGGTCGGTTTGCTCGACTAACGGCGGTGCTCCAGTATGGCCGCAGTCAAATGACTGAAACCAGTAAAAGAACAGTAAAGAAAAGAACCATTAGAGTATGGGACAAAATGCATTGCGAAGATTTCTTGTGTCTCTTAACGTTCTTATACATTTTAGGTCAGTTCTGACTTTCATTCTACCAGTCAAGTAATAAATGCAATCAACTGCTGCCATTTCCCTGAAAATTTCTCGCTTTTGTGTAAATTAAACTTATACGGGGTGAGGGAATTGTAGAATGGTTGCCGTCGGATAAAGTGCCTACAGTATTTATTTACAGCACTTTAGTTTCTTTGCTCAAATTCCATCGTTATTAATTTTGCTGTTTTATTCTTCAGGGATCTATAAAATAAAGTATCGATCAAATACTGGGGTCATTTGAATCCGCTGTTACGTCACAATTTTTGGTAATGTGCCTATAGTAGAAAATATGATTAGATTATAATTTCTGCAGGATTTTATCCAGTTATATTTTGATCCCATTGCTCTCTCTCTCTCTCTCTCTCTGTTTCTCTCATTCTCTCTCTCTTTCTTTCTACCCTCTCTCTCTTTTCTTTTACACTTTGTTCTCTACTTTTACTATATTGGTTTCAAATTTTGGTACAAGGGGTAGCTGTAGGTCCATTATATCGACTTCAATGCTCAACTGGTACTTTTTTTTTTTTCTATTTCATCTGCCTCGAAAGAATGAAATATAAAGTCGACGTCGGCGGAATTTGAACTCAGAACATAAAAAACGGACAAAATGTCGCTAAGCATTTTGCCCAAAGCGCCGGTGATTTTGCCAGCTTAAAACTTCTACCAGCGTCGAACGACTTTTAGAGAGAAGTTGACGGATAGTGGGCCGCTTATATCTTTGAGCACAGAAGTGAATATGAATGTGTATATGTGGATGTTTGTATGTGAGTGACTGAATGAGTTAGCTAGTCTCTGTGTGCGTGTGCCTGTGTGCCCCGTATAAAAGTGTGTGTCTGTGCGAATGTATGTGCGTGTGTTTATATTGCGTGTGTCAATATGTAATGTGTCATTGTGACGTGTATGTATGAATATTAGTATAAATATAGGTGCGTAATTGTGAGTGTGTGTGTGCTAGTCAATATTAGTGTTACCGTGAGTGTATGTCCGAGTGTGGGTTTTAGCGGATATTAATGTTACGGTGTGTGTGTGTGTGTATCTGTCTGTGTGTGCTAGTCAATATTTGTGTTACAGTGAGTGTGTGTGTTAGTGGATATTAGTGTTACGGTGTGTGTGTCTGTCTGTGTGTGCTAGTCAATATTAGTGTTACAGTGTCCGAGCGTGTGTTTTAGCGGATATTAGTGTTACGGTGTGTGTGTGTCTGTCTGTGTGTGCTAGTCAATATTAGTGTTACAGCGTGTGCGTGTGTGTTAGTGGATATTAGTGTTACGGTGTTACGGTGTGTGTGTGCGTGTGTGCTAGTCAATATTAGTGTTACAGTGTGTGTGTGTGTGCGAGTATGTGTGTCAATATATGAGTATGCGTGCTAATACGTGGTGGGGAGGTGCAGTGCATGAGTATATCTATACCAGTGCGTATGTATGTGCATGTGTGTATATATGTGCATGTTCTTTCCGTACGTGTGCATATGCAGTGCTTTCTATACGTGAATATAGTGAATAACGGCGGAGTGAGTGAGTGAGTGGAATTGTGGGTACCGTTTAGTCCCTTGTTAGCGCGCTGACACACGTTCAACTACGATAGGACGCGTGCTTTCACAGTATTTCTTTCAGAGGCTCGCAGCCGTTTGAAAATTACGAGCATCAGCAGCAGTACCACCACCACCACCACCACCACCACCACCACCACTACCACTACCACACGACCACTACCAACAGCAGCAGCAGCAGCAGTTGCTATCGCCTCCACCTAACCTCGCTACCACAAAAGACGGTTGACATAGACACGGTTCATGACAATAAACCTTTACCACAACAAACCGGGAAATGGCACATCAATGGCGGACCAAAAGGAAGAAGTGTGTGTTGTATGTTACGTTCTCTGGATGTATGATGGGTGTGTGCGTTGTTATTAGTGGTGGTGGTGGTGGTGGTGGTGGTGGTAGTGGTGGTGGTGGTGGTGATTGGGGAAGGGGCTTGTCGGTGTAGAGGGAGGAAAGAATATTCGACAGAACCTTTACGAGGAAAAACGGTTTCGCAAAATAGCTTAATGGAGAAGAAAAGAAGAGGCAGAAAAAGAACAATATCAGAAACGACAACGATAAGGAGGAGGAGGGGCAGGAGGAGGAGGAGGAGGAGGAGGAGGAGGAGGAGGAGGAGGAGGCGCAGGAGGAGGAGGAGGAGGAGGAGGAGGAAGAAGAAGAGGAGGGGGAGGGGAGGGGAGGAGGAGGAGGAGGGGGAGGGGAGGAGGAGGAGGGGGAGGGGAGGAGGAGGAGGAGGAGGACGACGACGACGACGATGACAATAGCAACAATAACAACCACATCAAAACGACGGTGGCCTAAACGGCAGAAAAGGATATTTCTAAATACCCTTATCTACCGTTTTCTACCTTAGAGGCACGTATAGGTCTATTTGAAGCTAGGAGTGGCTGTGTGGTAAGTAACTTGCTTACCAACCCCATGGTTCCGGGTTCAGCCCCACTGCTGGGAACCTTGGGCGAGTGTCTTCTACTATAGCCTCGGGCCAACCAAAGCCTTGTGAGTGGATTTGGTAGACGGAAACTGATAGAAGCCCGTCGTATATGTGTAGATAGATAGATAGATAGATAGATAGATAGATAGATAGATAGATAGATAGATAGATAAGTATATGCTTGTGTGTCTGCGTTTGTCCTCCCACCATCGTTTGACAACCGATGTTGGTGTATTTATGTCCCTGTTACATAGTGATTCGACAAAAATGACCGATAGAATAAGTACTAGGCTTACAAAGAATAAGGCCTTGGGTTGATTTGCACGACTAAAGGCGGTGCTCCAGCATGGCCACAGTCAAACGACTGAAACAAATAAAAGAATAAAAGAATATATATATATATATAGCAATGTTAATTCTCTAAATGAAGTATTAACAGTAACTGCACGATAAAGTGTAGTATATTGCCACTTAAGTGTGGCTGACCCCTAGGGGTGGATGTTACTGTTGCTTTTAGCCCCAGGATGACATCTCCTCCAGCTGGCTTATCGACACACGACTGTGTCCTGTTTGCCAAGGGAGTTATCCCTCTCACCTCGGCCAGCAGCACGAACGTATCCGGATTTCAGGGTTATTTCCCTTGGCAAACAGGACACAGTCGTGTGTCGATAAGCCAGCTGGAGGAGATGTCCTCCTGGGGCTAAAAGCAACAGTAACATCCACCCCTAGGGGTCAGCCACACTTAAGTGGCAATATACTACACTTTATCGTGCAGTTACTGTTAATACTTCATTTAGAGAATTAACATTGCTTGTTTTCACCTTTTCAATATCAGTGAAGAATGTCACTGGAAAAGAAGATATAAGGTCTGCCAGGTTTTTCTCTCTCACCAAGGTCATCAGCTGTCGAACGCCGACGAAGGGAAATAACCCTGAAATCCGGATACGTTCGTGCTGCTGGCCGAGGTGAGAGGGATAACTCCCTTGGCAAACAGGACACAGTCGTGTGTCGATAAGCCAGCTGGAGGAGATGTCCTCCTGGGGCTAAAAGCAACAGTAACATCCACCCCTAGGGGTCAGCCACACTTAAGTGGCAATATACTACACTTTATCGTGCAGTTACTGTTAATACTTCATTTAGAGAATTAACATTGCTTGTTTTCACCTTTTCAATATCAGTGAAGAATGTCACTGGAAAAGAAGATATAAGGTCTGCCAGGTTTTTCTCTCTCACCAAGGTCATCAGCTGTCGAACGCCGACGAAGGGAAATAACCCTGAAATCCGGATACGTTCGTGCTGCTGGCCGAGGTGAGAGGGATAACTCCCTTGGCAAACAGGACACAGTCGTGTGTCGATAAGCCAGCTGGAGGAGATGTCCTCCTGGGGCTAAAAGCAACAGTAACATCCACCCCTAGGGGTCACCCACACTTAAGTGGCAATATACTACACTTTATATATATATATATATATATATATATAAACGAATTAGAAGTAATGTTATGCTACTTCGTATTAATCCTTATTATCATTATTATTAATATATATATATCGGGAACGTGAAACTCAGAGTAACGGTTTTTTGTTATATTTCTGCTGCTTTTAAATAAAGCATATTACTCTACCTCTGGTATTTGAGTACTCCACAATATGCGGCCGTAATGGATGCGATGAATATTGGATAAGACGAGCCTTCGTCATTAGGTAATTTTGTATTTCATACCCCAACTATCATATATAATATATCTAATTTGTTCATCTATATAATTATACATATATATATATAGCCCTCAGATGATGTTTAAGACCAGCTACTGACTGACAGAGTTTAAAACATAAGTAAAAGATATTCAAATTCCTTCTACATCTTTGCCCTTTGGAATCTGATTCTGAAGAAATGTTTTTTGTGAACAAGCATCTGTCTTTTAAGTCCAGATATTGTCTTACAAGATTTGTGATATATGACACAAGAGGTGGTCGGGATTCAGGGTTATCACCTGCATGGGCATTTAAGTTTTCATGTGACTGCACATAATCCACGTATCTTGCTCTTGACAACAGGACACGATCGCACACAATACATATTCAATATTCACTGTTGATTTCAGTTCCAAATTTTCACTTTTCTCCTTTTTTTTTTTTTTCTTTTTTTTTACTTACGAACGCACGTTCGTGAGATGGTTGTGATATATAAACAGTTTTGAATAGGAACTGGAAAGAGAAGTATGGACACGCAATGCGCATGTGCACTCTGAATTCATAACACGGAAGAGGAGAATAAAAATGCAATGCGCGTATCGAAGTAAAACGGAAGAGAAGAATAAAAACGCAATGTCATACAAATTATATGGTGGTCTCCATGCAATTTTCTTGTTAGGAATAATTGTTTCTACCCAGCCAGCAAGATCTAGTTTATGCTTTAAGCTTGCTCGTTTCAATCCTCTTTTCTCTTTTCTCTTGTTCTCTTTTTACTTGTTTCAGTCATTTGACTGCGGCCATGCTGGTGCACCGCCTTTAGTCGAGCAAATCAACCCCAGGACTTATTCTTTGAATGCTTAGTACTTATTGTATCGGTCTCTTTTGCCGAACTGCTAAGTTACGGGAACCTAAACACACCATCATCGGTTGTCAAGCGATGTTGGGGGGACACAGACACACAAACATATATACACACACACACACACACACATATATATACATATACATATATACGACGGGCTTCTTTCAGTTTCCGTCTACCAAATCCACTCATAAGGCTTTGGTCGGCCCGAGGCTATAGTAGAAGACACTTGCCCAAGGTACTACGCAGTGGGAATGAACTCGGAACCGTGTGGTTGGTAAGCAAGCTACTTACCACCCAAATATATCTGACATGTCTGTTCTTTAGCAGTTGCTTGACCTTCAGAAATAACAGCCAAATTTCTTTCAAACCACACCTTAACATCATAACAACAGAACATATTAGATGATGTAGTCTTCCAAATAAAAGAAAGAAAAGGATGGGGATGCTTCGAAATACCTTTGAGCATGAGTTTGTTTAATCAGCACCAAATTAGAACGAAGCAATAACATCATCATCATCATCATCATCATCATCATCATCATCATCAACATCAACAACAACAACAACAACAACAGCGGCAGCAAGAACAGCAACAACAACAACATGTCTGAGTAAAGAACGACAATGATGTCAACTCGATAAATCAAATCAAAATTTCAAACTTTCTTTTACCAATTGTCTTCTCTTAAAATATTTGTAGACAGAATGAGGTCGCTTTCTGTTCACTTCACTGTTATTCTGTTGATGCTACGGATACTGGTGGTGGAGGTGGTGGTGGTGGTGGTGGTGGTGGTGGTGGTGGTGGTGGTGGTGGTGGTGGTGGTGATGGTATCATTGAAAATGTTGCCTTTGCTTTTGTGGTGACTGTTGTTGTCCTTGTAACTATTCTCTTTGACTTGTCGTTTTCCTGAAGTTGAGACACGCGCTGTTGGCAAACGCCGTCAGCATAAATATCCCTAAAACTTCTACATACACTTCATTTCGTCTTTCTTCTCCCCACTCTCTCTCTCTCTCCCTCTCTCTCAGTGTCTCATACACATACGCACACACATACATACACTGGTACATAACATATATGTTCCATCTTCTCCTTTCTGTCTTTTTCAAGCCCTCCATTATTTATTTATCTATCTATTATATGGCTAACTAACTAAATTGCTGTGGTCATAGTGGTTTGGTGGTCAACATAAAACACAATCAGCTCTCCGTAAACACGTGCCAGCGAAGTCTTCTATGCGCATGCGCATACGCAACCGCATTCACACATTCACACGCATAAACACACCAACATGTGTATGTATGGGTGCGTGTGCGTATGTATATATACACGCATATCTCTTACTTTTTTCAATCATTGGACTGCGGCCGCGATGGGGCACCTGAGGTGTCGAGTAAATCGACCCCATTACTTATTTGTAACTCTTACCGAACCGGTAAACTGCAGGGAGGCAAACAAACAAACACCGGTTAGCAAGCGTTGGTGAGAACAAATACAAGCACAAATACACACACGTACTCGCACACACACACATACACACACAGTGACAGACAAACAGACAGACAGACACACACACACACACACACGCACACACACATGAGGTCACTTTCAGTTTCCGTTTACCAAATCCCCTCACAATGATTTGGTTGATCCGACGCTGTATTAAAAGGCACTTGCCAAAGATGTCACACGGTGGCACTGAACATGAAACCATGTGGCCGGGAAGCAAGCTACTTGTTACAGTGCCTCGCCTGCCCTATATATATGTGTGTATATGTTAGTCCCAGCCACATAGTTCCAGGTTCAGTCCCACTGCATGACACCTTGAGCAAGTGTCTTCTACTCTAGCCTTGGGCCGACCGAAGCTTTATGAGTGGATTTGGAAGACGGAAACTGAAAAGGACCCGTCGTGTGTGTGTGTGTGTGTGTGTGTGTGTGTGTGTGTGTGTGTGTGTGTGTGTGTTTGCGTCTGTGTTTGTCCACCACCACCGCTTGACAACTATTGCTGGTGTGTTTACATAGCCGTAATTCAGCGGGTCAGCAAAAGATTTCGATAAAATGAGTATGAAGCTTAAAACAGAAAAGTGCTGGAGTCGATTCATTTGACTAAAAATTTTCCAAGGCGGTACCCCAGCATGGCCGCAGTCATGAAACAAGTAAAAGATAAAAAGCTGAAAGTTATCTATTAGGGTTTAAAGAGATCGTAAGTTCCTCCGGTTCTTTGGTTTGAACCCAAATTTTGTCAATCTGTCAATTAGCTTCCCCCGAAAATTTGCTTCCCATTCCTTGGTAATTCGAGACAGTCCAATATACAACGAAACACAGAGATCTCATTGAACTCTCCAAATATAAAATATACATCGATTTATGCGTAATGGAATCGATCTTTAGACTTCTGAGCTGATACCTTTACTCTATAACCTCTCCGTCATTTAGCCTCTGATTGCACGAACGCTCGCGCCCATAAATGCACACGCACAAGTTTCGAATGCATATATGTATGTGCTTGTGTTTGTGTGTATGCACACGTGTTTGTGTATGCGTAATATTTTTTGTAGGGAAAACTTACAAATATAGGCCCCCTTGCATACATTCACATATTCAATCACACATACAAAATGGAGAACTACATATTGCATAGACACATGCAAGCCCCTTACGTGTGCGATACACAGGCTCATACACTTCTAAACCTATCACTTAAACAAACACTTGCAGAAGATTACTGGACGGAAAAGTTTTTTAAACGTAAATAAAAAGTGACCACACGTCATAGATGTAGCGGTGTACCTTATTTATACAAGAGATAATTTATATGACCGCACTCTGACATAAACACCACGCAAAAACTACGCCATTATCAAACACCACCACTACCACACAACCTTTGCCTGCCACAACTACTACTACTACTACTAACACTACTAACACTACTGCTACTGCTGCTGCTGCTGCTGCCACGGCTTTTGCTACTCCTGGACATTCGTACATATTATAGCGCATGTATTCAAAATACCACGTGCCATGAATACAGAGGTACACACGCAACACGCTCACGCACAAACATACATACAACACTGTTGATACTTGACTACGTGCATAATGCAGGATATAAAACACTTAGAGAGCAAAAGGGAGAGCAAGAACGGTGTGGGTGGGTGTGCAAGTGTATCTGTGCGTGTGGGGGGGGGTGCAAGCGTGTGTATGTGTACGTGTGTGTACGTGTGTATACATGTGTATCTGTGTTTTTGTGCATATGTGAGCGTGCATATACACATGAACAGGTACATACACACAACAAAGACCATTGACATCAGTATACAGACAAACGAACAGCCACACATACACAAACGTGTATGTGTGTGGGGGGTCTCCCCCCCCTCTCTCTCTCTACACACACACACACACACACACACACATATATATATATATATATATATATATATATATTGAACCCTCAACCCCCTAACTCTCTCGCATTATATATATATATATCTACAAAACCCAATACTCAAACACACGTGTTTATACACACACACATACACGCTCACACATGCTTATATATATATATATATATATATATATATATATATATATATATATATATATGTATGTATGTATGTATATATATATATATATATATATATATATATATATATATATATATATATATGTAATGTGAATCCATTATGCAAGTGCATATGATAGCGTGTGTGTATATTTATCCTCCATGTTTGCAATATATATATATATATATATATATATATACATATATATATATATATATATATATATATATATATGTATGTATGTATATGTTGCTGTATGTATATATGTACTATACACACACATAAGTACGCACACTCACGCATATGCATTTATATAGCTGATTCAAATTATGTATGTATATTTATGTGTGTGTATGTATGTCTGTGTGTGTATGTATGTCTGTGTGTGTGTGCGCGTGCTTGCGCGTATTATGCATATATGCACGTGTAATTGAGTATTTACATGTTAAACATTTACAAGTGTGCATGCGCATGTTCGTAGCTTCATGGATCTATGCATGTATGCATGTATGTTTGTATGTATGTATGTATGTATGCATGTATGTATGTAGGAATTTATGTATGCATGCATATATGTATGTATGATTAATTGTTTGTATCCATGTATGAATGTATGTATGTATATATGAATGTATGCATGTATGCATGCATGCATGCATGTATGTATGCATGCATATATACCATAGAATTTATCTCTTATTAAATTTGTGACTTTGCATCGTACAATGCTACAAGAACTTAATTGAGCGTGGTGGTCTTTGAATTTCGTCTAAGACTACATGAGTATATATGTATATACTTGTATATTGCTTGCTTGTACGTCCTCATGCATGCGCATAAACGCGCATTTGTGTTAGTGTGTTGCATATAAATGCACGACTGTGTCCTGGATTTAATTTTCTGTATTTGGGCTTTTTCATCTTTTCCTGTGATTCCGTTATGTTTCTTCGGAATAAGAAAGCACTAAATCCACCATAATCTGTAACCTTTCTAGACTTTCACTCCCTCCTCTAATTTCAGTTACTGGTCAAGTCAACCAAACGTCAAAACTTATGCCCATTATAATCATGATGCATTTGTCCAATCTACTTTCCGAAGATGAGATCATGGGTGTCTAGAAATGTTAATATTTGTGATAGATCGAGTTCATTATTCAAATGAAACGGTAACAAAATAATACGAAAATATGAAGAAAAAAAAAAAAAGAAACCACTTATAATAAAGTCAAACCTAGAACATATTAAACACGCATTAAACAATATAAAAATGACCAGGAAGTCTCTCTCTCCCTTCGTCTGTGTGTATATATATATATACTCTTTACTCTCTTTTACTCTTTTACTTGTTTCAGTCATTTGACTGTGGCCATGCTGGAGCACCGCCTTTAGTCGAGCAAATCAACCCCAGGACTTATTCTTTGTAAGCCTAGTACTTATTCTATCAGCCTCTTTTGCCGAACCACTAAGTTAAGGGGACGTAAACACACCAGCATCGGTTGTCAAGTGATGTTGGGAGGACAAACACAGACACACAAACATACACACACAAACACACACACACACAGACACACACACACACACACACACACACACACACACACACACACGCACATATATATATATATATATATATATACATAAATACGACGGGCTTCTTTCAGTTTCCGTCTACCAAATCAACTCACAAATTCTTTGGTCGGCCCGAGGCTATAGTAGAAGACACCTGCCCAAGGTCTTATATAATATATGATAATGTAACGACATAGGTGCTTCCCTGATACTATTCTTTTCCTTCTCTCTAAACATTTTCCTTTTTCCTCTTTCTGACGAAGAGCTACGTTCGTAACGTCACACCTCTTCTTTTTGCCATCGTACACTTTTATGCTTAGATATATGGTGGGCTGTGTGCGTGTGTATTTTTGTCCATAGAATTTAGACATGTCCATCTTTTCCAATTGTGGGTTTTTTTTTTTTATATATCTGTGTTTCATAAAGAGCGATAGTTATGCAGGACGCTGCGTGGGAACTAGTGGTGTAACAGTCTCTACCGCTTATGTTATTCCTACTGTGTGCCCTCACGAGTAAGAAAACTATGTAAAGATTAGTACTTCATCGTTATAGACGCTTGTAATACTAGACCAGAACACTCACGACTAAGAACCAAAGTTCATCCACGTTGTAGGAGAAGACACATGTGCAATGAAGCTTTCATAACGGCATTGGAGGGGCGCATTTTCCTGCGTTACAAACGTTGCTTGAAGTTATACATTCTGTATCAAGTGTGATCCAAATCTTTGTTTACTCTTCTCAGTCCTCGGGAGGCCACCGAAAATGCTGTCTTTCCGAAAACAGCTTGAAACTCATCGCCGTTATGTTTTGTCCGAGGACATACTCTGACTTGTCTTGGTAGACTTATTCACAAGGTAGCAACGGCAACGAAAAGAAGTCACCTGCACCACAACTAAGGAACCCTATCGAATCCTCTCCCAGACAGATATATTCTGGCATGAGCAAGGGACCTATCACCCCACAAAATAGTTTTAGAGTGCGATCGTTCACTATTTTGAGTATTTTCTCTAGCACTATTTGTGTGTTTGTATAGACACATAAATAAGTACGTGTGTGTGTGTGTGTGTATGTGTGTGTGTGTGTGTGTGTGTGTGTGTGTGTGTGTGTGTGTGTGTGTGTGTGTGTGTGTGTGTTCGTGTGTGTGTGTTCGTGTGTGTGTGTACTTCATACTTTTTCGTTCGGAAATGTAAGGAAACTCAGGAAAACGTTAAGAGAAGAAAATATTAACAATGAACATACGGATTCCCAATACACAGACACTCTGAGATACGCATGCACATACAAAACTACACACACAAACACACACACATTAAACACACACACACACACACACACACACACACACACACACACACACACACACACACACACAAATACCCATACATATATCTATATCTCTCTGATTGTCTGACTATCTGTTTATCTATAAATCAATTTATCTATTTATCAAGACTTCTATCCCTTAATACGTGTGCGCGCACACACACACAGAGTATCAAGTGTTCTATCTCAGCCCCTTTCTGTGCGTAAGTGCATGTATACATATACATGTATACATACATATACATGCATGCATACAAACAAACACACACTCGCATATATATATATATATATATATATATATATATATATATATATATATATATATATATGACGCTTTCACAAATATACAAATGAACTATATAAACAACATTACTCATCCTAACACGCAAAAATATACGCTCACACGAACGTATATATGTGTATACAAAGGAGATGTATCTATAAGCACGTTTATAAAAGTACACACGTTTTGTATATTCAAGCATACACACATACACAACCAAGCTCAAACACTCATCCACACACACAGATGTGCGTATATGCGTGTGTGTTTTAATGTGTGTATACATATACATTTACAAGAATCACACAACACCTGTGTGTACATATATATATATATATATATATATATATATATATATATATATATATATATATATATATATATATATATATATATATATATGCTTATGACTGTTTATGTATGCATATACGAATTTACACACAAAATGACTTCCTTGCTCATATACATACAAACACCCACACTAAAGACCATAAAAGCTCATGCACTCATACACACGCACACATGCGCGCCCACTCAAAATGGCGCGTGCTAGTTCTGTTTATGTTACAGGCTGGCCTTTATGTTATTCGGTCACAGTTATTAAAGTAAAATCTATGCGATTCTTCAATGCTTGGATAGTTTGCCGCCCAAATATTTATGGCGGAGAAAGTAACATATTTATGGAAGCCTTGCAAACTGCTTTATGGTAGCATACAAACATATTTATGGAAGCGCAGTCAGATATAATTATGAAATGACCAAACAAAAACACACGCACACACAAAACAATCATACACAAGCACGCTATGAAGTACACGCGCGCACACATGCGCACACACACGCATACATGCACGCACTCACACGTGCACATAATGGCCGGTACATTTTCTTTGGATTGTGCATACTATCTATATATCATAGCGATAAAGAGGGAAAAGAGAAAGAAGAAAATCGGTGGCGAACAAGGTTGAGCGAAAGAAATGGGTGTTAGCGTGTGAAAAGACTTTGTTGTAGTTTGTGTGAATATACTGACTTGTATGTGTCTGTATGTAATAGTACATTTACGTACGCATGTCTTTATATGTGTATACGCTTGTCTGAGTTTCTATATGTGTTCATAAGTGTTTGCGTGTGATTGTACCTGGTTGTACTTGTTTGTACATGTTCGTGTTTGTATGTCTGTGTACCTGTTTGTATGCCATTGTACGTGTAATAATGTGTGTTAGCTGTATGTGTTTGTACATGAAAGAGAAAGAGAGAAACGGAGAAGCTACAGACAGCGGGAAGTATCGGAAAAGATGCCATGTTTAGGGCATATTTGTTTTAAAATTGTAACGTAGGAATTTGGCCGAGCTGGAAATCTCTCCAATGAAATTTGGATGTATATTAGAATACACGTTTAAATGACCTATGAATTATTACTTCAAAATGATGGTTCCCTCTTTTAAACACTTAACTGCTATCAGTGGACGCTGCTCGGTTGAAGAAAGAGATAAAAGGTAAAAGCAATGGAAAACATAGAGGAAATGCATTTGAATCTAATCGAGTAACGAAAGATGGTTCACAATAGGCGCAGTAGTGGCTGTGTGGTAAGTAGCTTCTGGGTTCATTCCCACTGCGTGGCACCTTGGGCAAGTGTCTTCTACTATAGCCTCAGGCCGACCAAAGCCTTGTGGGTGGATTTGGTAGACGGAAACTGAAAGAAGCCCGTCGTATATATGTATATATATATGTATGTGAGTGTATATGTTTGTGTGTCTGTGTTTCTCCCCCCAGCCTCGCTTGACAACCGATGGTGGTGTGTTTACGTCCCCGTAACTTAGAGGTTCGGCAAAAGAGACCGATAGAATAAGTACTAGGCTTCCAAAGAATAAGTCCTGGGATCGATTTGCTCGACTAAAAGGCGGTGCTCCAGCATGGCCGCAGTCAAATGATTGAAACAAGTAAAAGAGCAATAGATAGGCTTCAAGTAAGCCAACTTAAACGCCTGCGGCGGAGTATATTTCATGTGTTTTATTTCACAAAAGTTCGTTGTTTCTATTGTTTATGTTTTGTATGGTACAAATGTTAATTTTTTTTCTAGTGGAAGGTCCAGTATATAACTGATATTCTCTGTAGAGCGTTCAAAAGTATTTCAGGCAAATTCGACTCGAGAGGTTTTTTTAACAGGGTCAAACAACGGCATAGATAGTAATTCGTTAGTTTCTGTAACGTATTGCGTGTGACGCCCCCTAACGTTTGTACTGCTGCATCGTACTGCCTACACTCACACTCAGATAGAATTTATATATAATTTATATATATATGTATATGTACGTGTGTGTGTGTATAGAAGGCACAATGAAAATGTAGTTTTGAAGTAAAGAATGAAAAGTTTTGAATGGTACAACAATGCAATAAAATGGACTATATACCTGTTGTAATTTAGTTATCTATAGTCCGATGATATTTCGGGATAGCAGAGACTCCATCGAAGAATATCTGAAGAAGGAATTGTATTCCGAAATATCATCGGACTATAGATAACTAAATTACAACAGGTATATAGTCAATTTTTATATTATAGTGCATTGTTGTACCATTCAAAACTTTTCATTCTTTACAAACAATACACAATGCTTCAA
This sequence comes from Octopus bimaculoides, assembly GCF_046866305.1. Lineage (NCBI taxonomy): Eukaryota > Metazoa > Mollusca > Cephalopoda > Octopoda > Octopodidae > Octopus > Octopus bimaculoides. The sequence continues at coordinate 65,190,114 of NC_142928.1, forward strand.
GCGAACTACAATACTCTCCGTAGTTTTGAAGGTTTGACAAGACTGAAAGCTATGACTTCCATGCACTCCCAAAATCCATTTGCAAATTGATGAAAATGAAGCAACTCTGTGCATCAAGACTGTAACTGAAAGACATGTGTCTGTGCGGAGAGGTAAAGGCGGAAGATATTGAAGATGTTTTAGAAGATATCGAACAGGAATGAAATCAGTTTGATAGAGAAATGAGAATTAGTGAAATAACCGAAGGACACGCTCTGCATGAAGACAAGCAGACAAGTCATTAGTGGTGTAAGCCAAAGGATCTTAATAGATTAAAATTACACTTGTGGTGATGAGAAACAATCTTTAACTTAATGATCAACTTTGGTCACGAATTTTTAATGAGTTAGGATAAAATAAAAATGTTATGTGACCAATGAGGTGACTCACATTGTTGCAGGTTCAGTCCCACTGTGTAGCACCTTGGGCCAGTGTCTTCTACGATAGCTTCGAGCTGACCAAAACTTTGTGAGTGGATTTAGCAGACGGAAAATGAAAGAAGCCCGTCGTATGTGTATGTGTGCGTATGTGTACGTATGTGTGTGTGTGTGTATGCGTGTGTGTGTGTGTGTGTGTGTGTGTGTGTGTGTGTGTGTGTGTGTGTGTGTGTGTGTGTGTGTGTTTGTGTGTGCCTGTGTCTATGTTTATCTTCTATCACTGTTTGACAACTGGTGTTGGTGTGTCTACGTTACCGTAAATTAGCGGTTCGGGAAAAGAGATCGACAGGATAAGCACCACGCTTTAAAAAATAACTACTGGGGTCGATTCGTCAGACTAAAGGAATTCTTTAAGGAAGTGCCCAACCATTGCTACTGTCTAATGACTGAAAGAATTCAATAGAAAACAAAAGGAAAAAGAATATACGTTGATAATCTCCCTACTGAGATAACCTCAACTATATTCAATTAATTTTAATTTAGTAAAATTTTTGGTTGTCTCTCCAGCATTTCATGAGAACTGGTTATAAAGCTATAGTGGATTACTGAATTTGGCAAAATTTAATTTTCAAATAGATGCAAAAGTCTGTTTTTAGTATTAGTATTGCTCTAAAGATAAAGATCTAATTTATATGTTTAGACAAATAAAATATGATTAACTAAATGCTGGCCCTGGGGATGTACGAAGTTATATTTTCGAAGTATGTGACAACAGTGGTCAAAGGGTTCTAGCGTTTTGAGTTGATGGTCCTACCTGAATATATTTGATGTTGTTTGCTTCCAAATGTTGATCTGCTATTTTATTTAGAATTATTTTTTTAATTTCAATGTGCTGTGTTTATGATAATAGGATAAACACATTAACATCAGATTATCTTCGATGTAATTCAAAAGTGCTTAAGAACAAAACGCCATCAAATATATGACAAAAATATATAGAACAAAATATCATCAAACTTCACATAATTTTTCCTTTTTTTTTCTTTTTGTCACTAACTGACGAAGAAGTGTCTATGGTGTTTGCAAGCTCTCCTAGACCACTAAGACTGATGCCACTGTTGTATCTCATAAACAATGATAAGTCAATACCTACAAGGAAGATATGAGCAGAGTGGAAATTCCAAAGAACCGATGTTCTGAAAAAGGACTGGACGTAGTGATTATTGCAGGACCTGGATTACTAAACATAATGAAATTGGTGAGTGAAAGAAAGACGAGTGGGATAGTAATACTTGGAGGGAGGTGGCGTGAGCTCAACTAGTCCGAGAAGTAGAGGCCATTATAGTAGCAGTAGAAAAAAGGCAGACGGGGTGGGGAGTGCACTTGCGGTTGTTACGTGTTTGTACGTGAATTATAAAGCAAGCTCAAATCACCAGTCAAAATTTTAAAACGTGAAATTATTAAAAGCATCAAATGAAACTGTTACAAACTTGTTAGGTGCCGTTTCCTTTGAGTAAACCTGTGCAAATCTAATAACACAGAAAGACAATAGGTGTGGTGACGAGTCTGGTGCCGCTTCTCTTTGTATTTTAGAATTCAAGGAAGAAGGACAACGTGATATCTTCCCGAAAGAATTAAGTGACGAAAATGACATCCCTTTCAAAGTGCTAATCAGTAAAGACACGTTGTGGATTTTTCTTCAACAGAAATCTCAACAGAAGATATCATTTAAGAAAACATACGACGTACAAGCGACATACACTTTTTATCTGGGTAGGTATTTGTTGTACTGAATAACAGCGAAAATCTAGAGGAGTATCTTCTTCAAATCCACTAATGCTCTTTTATATGGCACCAACTCTTGCAACAAATCACATCTTTTGGTATTCATTATGGAAACTAGTCCAACTATAGAAAATAAGGACTTACTATTCAGTTCATTATTATTAATGGCGACGTATCTTGCCTTTTTTCTATCCTTTCATCTTAAGTCTGAGGAACGACAATTCCTCTTTACTTTTTTCTGTCGGTTTTTCCAAATAACACAATCCTTGCCGAAGTAATGTACCAACAGACTCCTTGAATATCTTTAACCTTACTCTAAACACACACGTACATACACGCACACATATACATACATATACACACGCATACACGCACATACACATAAGGCGGCGAGCTGGCAGAAACGTTAGCACGCCGGGCGAAATGCTTAGCGGTATTTCGTCTGCCGCTACGTTCTGAGTTCAAATTTCGCCGAGGTCGACTTTGCCTTTCATCCTTTCGGGGCCGATTAAATAACTACCAGTTACGCACTGGAATCGATATAATCGACTTAATCCGTTTGTCTGTCCTTGTTTGTCCCCTCTGTGTGTAGCCCCTTGTGGGTAGTAAAGAAATAACACACACATACATACACATGTTACATAACCTGTGCGTATGTGTAACACGTTTTAACATACATTAACATATATGCGTGTGTAAAGCAGAGATAGTATAACCACAGACATATATACACTGAATTAAGGGAAAAAGGAGTGGGGCAGTGTATCGAGGATCTTACCTTGTCAGTAATGTAAAATAAGTATGGTGTGGAGTAAAATGAAATGAAAATTGAGTTTCATTGTTTTATCTCTTGTTCTAATCCAATGGTTTTCAACAACCAAGAAACATGTCGAAGTGCTTTAGTACGTCAACTATTTTAAAATCGACCAATCAGAATAAGTGAAAGAAAATCACTGCGTTCGTACCACGGCAACCAATCAATGTACATATGTAGCTTGCCGTTGTCGGTGAGCTAGTTTAAAGAGAGTGAGAAAAACTAGACAGACAAACAACAAGAGAATCTGATTATAAGGCGAAAGGGAGAGGAAGGGAGAGGGGGAGAGGGATAAAAAAAGACAGACAGAGAGAGAATGGGAGAGTAGAGAGAAGGAGACTAGAAGTGTTGTCAATTATGCCGTTCAAAAGGAAATTAGTTGGGTTTTCTCGCATAAAAAAAAAATGATAATCAATTTACGATGTGGTTCATATTTTTTGACTTGGCCTTTCACGAGCACTTTATTACTAGGCACTTGCGCAGCGTGCAAACGAGAAGAATTACTCTTGCATCTACTTCATTGAATGTACACATTGCATAGAGGAAGCACCACACAGATACGTGCACACAACAATACGCATATACATGACACGAGTATGCTGCACATACAATTAAATACATATGTTACGCGCGCGTGTGTGTGTGAGAGAGAGAGCGTACGTGTGTATATGTGCGTGCATGTGTATGTGTGTGCATTTTTGATGATGGATGATGGATTAAGTTTCAAATGAACTACAACGCAAAAAATATTCAATGAACACATACGCGTGCACACACACACACACACACACACACACACACACACACACACACACACACACACACATATTCATACATCTAGGTTCTCATAGGAGCAAGGACACATCATGAGATATTTGGTCACTGTTATGTATCCAAATAATGAAAAAAACAATGGCATCCAGTGCAATCGAAATACTTTCGACGAAACCATAATCGTTACGTTCCTTCATTTTCACTTCCCTTACGTATCTACTACTTTGTGTTGATATTCATGTGATAAATTAGTACTTATGAATAAGAATTACCTACTTACTGAACTACTGATATACATACACAAGTGTTTTTTTTATACATACAAGCATACAATCGTGCTTGTGTGTGTGTATCTGTGTAGGTATTTATGTATGAATGAATAAGAGAATAAATGAATGAACGTGCAAACAATTCTACTCTAAAACATTAACTGAGTACACATTAGCTCGTTTATTGCTACACACACATATACATATAAACTTACACTCATACACACAAATATATATATACACACAGCTATGTATATATATATATACACATATATAAATATAGACACCTAGCTACACATATACACATACTCAACAAATCAAAAACAAAATCATATCCAAGAAACAGCAAAAGTTCAAGGGATATTCACGGCTGATATTGTTAGGATTGTTCATTTTATTATTAGTTTCTTTTGCAAAATCGCTAAGTGACAGAAACATAAACAGTCCACGACCAGTTGTCAAGCTTTGGTGAGGGACCTGCAAGCCAGAGAAGAGCATGAACCAAATTTAAATTTATTATTAACAGTAAATTTTATTCAAATTCGAAAAATGTTTTCTAATAACATCGTTTATGGCTCAGGTTACAGCTACATCAATTGTACATTTTGATATCAAACGAAAGCATAGTGTAAAAGCATCTGCATAAAAAAGGATCGAGAAATAGCGAATAAATAAATGAGATCCTGCGAAATATGTGTAATTTCGTTAACCGTGATCAGTAGCATCTCCTCTGACATGCAAAAGAGAGGATATAAAAAATAATTATTACGTTCTTATTGTTGCACGATGTGTGTGGGCGTGCGTGGGTGAGTGTGTGGAGTGGAGTGATAATGTGTGTGTTTGTATTTGTGTGTGTATGTGTGTTTTACTCAGGTAATGGGCCATACAGATATAGCTTTAAATGGACTCTTCGCCGATCTTAATTGCAGAGAGGAAAACCCCGACAACAGAGTTCCCCAATATCGATCTGAACCGGAAGCTTGATATATTAGGTACTTATGATAAAGATGGTATATTAGGTACTTATGATAAAGATGGTAGAAGTCGTAAAACTGATGGCCAAAAATCATAGCAGAAATAATTATGAAGCGAAGTAATTACATTAACTATGCTACTCATCCAAATAAGCTTGCAGTAGAGGAAATACGATCAACAGAAATAAGACACATTCTCCTAATACCGGAACGATAGTAAACGTTATAACTATTCATGATTTTCTTCAGTAATATTTCTTTCAATTTCTAGCACAAGGCCAGAGGGTTCGGCGTATGGGATATGTCGATTACACCGACCTTGGTAGGTAAAGGTTACCTTCTGTAGTCATGACGACTCATAACGGCCGGTTTCCCGGTTCCATGGCATATAAATTCCTCACCTGGACGGGACGCCGATCCTTCGCAGAATCACTTATTTTTGCCAGCTGAATAGGCTGAAGAAACGTAAAGTGAAGTGTTTTGCTTAAGAACACAAAGCGTTGCCCAGTACAAGAAGCGAAACAACAATCTTACAGTCATGATTCCAACACCCTTATCCAGCGTTTCTCAAGTGAGGTTCCTCGAAGTCCTACAGTTCCGCAAAGTGTTCCTAGGGATTCCACGAGAAAGTGTGAGATAAGCTAATGCTAATTTCATGATGGTAATATTACTATGCATGCACAACATAATATTGGTTATTGTAATATTGTAATATAGACATCATCGTAGATAACCTATTATGTTATCAAAAAATATAACAACCACACACACACACAAACACACACACACACACACACACACACACACACACACACACACACACACACACACACACACACACACACACACACACATATATATATATATATATATATATATATATATATATGATATTTACCACGTGAAGTACAATAAAAAAAATATGAGAAAGATATGGTACATATTTTTTTTATGCAGGGGTTCCTTGAGACATGTGATTTATTTTAAGGGTTACGCAAGGAAAAAAAGGTTGAGAAACGCTGCAACCATTAAACCACGCGCCTCCAATACACCGACCTTGGTGCTTAACTCCTACTTCTTTTATAAAACCCAAAATGATGAAACACTCAGTCAACCTTAGCGGAATTTGAACACAAAACGTAAGGACGGATGAAATGCCGTCAAGCATTGTGTCCGGTGTACCAACGATTCTGCCAACTCGCTGCCCGATAATTGCACTATTGTTATTGCCTGGCATGTCGTAGTGCATAAATTTAATGTTTGCGATAATTCTTTATTCTTTTTTATTCTTTTATTTTGACTGCGGCCATGCTGGAGTACCGCTTTGAAGGGTTTTAATCGAACAAATCGATGCCAGGTAGTTATTCTACTGGTCTCTTTTGCCGAACCCCTAAGTTACGGGGACGTAAACACACCAACACCGGTTGCCAAGTGGTGATGGGGAACAAAGACAAAGACACATACACATAAATACACACACACACACAAATATATATATATACACGATGGGTTTCTTTCAGGTTCCGCCTACTAAACCCACTCACAAGGCTTTGGTCGGCCCGAGGCAATAGTCGAAGACAGCTGCCCGAGGTGCCACGCACTAGGACTAAACCTGGAACCATGTGCTTGGGAAGCAAGCTTCTTACCACACAGCCACGCCTGAACCTAGTTGGTTGTAATCTAGGCAAAAGGCTCGAAATTTTGAGGGTTTGCTTGCTTACGTTGATCCAGATTACTTGATTGGTGCTTATTTTACCGCTGCCTGCGGGATGAGGTTCAAGGTTAACTGAAATTTAATTTGAATAATGCACCTGACCAGAGCCAACATGCAAACTTGTATTCCCACTGAAATTCGGAATATGAACACTATACCACAACAGGGAATGACGACTACGGCTACGGCGTCTGAGCTATTCGACGTGCCTGCTCTCCCAATAGAGCATTAGTCAAATATGTGAACTGGACTTTCGGGTCACAGGCGGAAGTACTACTTTGCCTGACAGCCTCCGACTACGGCTGACCATTGGATGTGGTCAGTGTTCGTGAGAGACGTGTAAACACGTTAGTAGGAGCCCACCACGAGGGAAAGTAGTACAACATTTGAATTCTGCACGTAAAGAACGGGTCTTATAACGCAAAGAATTTTCCCGAACCTCTATCGATTCTGCTATCTCACCAAAGATCTAATAAGAGTATAACCATACAATATTAATGACCGCATCATTAGTGATAGAATTAGTGTTATAATTCTATAATATTAATAATCCCTTTATGTAAAGTCTAGCCAAAGTTTCTCGACATCATTTCCTGATAAATGTCTCAGACAGATTTCCTAAGTATACGTTATATAGTCATATATATATATATATATATATATATATATATATATGGATAACTGGTCTTGATTATTAGGATTGATACTACCGTGAGGGCTATATCATTTGCACGTGGAGAATATACCACCCGGATTGCCCAAACTGCTTTAAGCATCAAGTTTACCATTCATTTCAGCCTGGTATCCTTTGCCATACTATCCCCGACTCCTACAAAAATCAGGCGCATGACAACACAATTACCTGACTCAACAGACCCTGCCTGCTGTATTTACTATTGTCTGAGAACAACTCAAAGATCTCTTTGAGTTGTTCTCAGACAAACCGCAAATAATCTGGATAAATTTCTTACAGAGATACCAGACAAACCGCAAAACTTGACTTTAAAAATTACTTCACGGATTCTATTAGGTAGTGCTTGTTAATTTAGGCTATTCCGAGGCCAATATCGAAGTGATCCAAGCCATAAAATATCTGTGTATGTGTGTTAATATATATAGAGAGAGAGAAGAAAAAGAAGAGTAAGTGCATGTGTGTTCGCACGCACGTGTGTGTATGTGTGTTACGTGTGTGTTGTGTGTATGTCATCGAGTTACGTGAGAGTACGGAAGATTTTATTTGAACAGAGACAAAGCTAAACAGATAGGTAGAAAGAGAGAGTGGGAGAGAGAGAGTGGGAGAGAGAGAGCGGGAGACAGACAGACAGACAGATAGAAACAAAGAAAGAAATTTAAAAGAGAACAAAATAATTCGAAAATGAAGGAAGAACTCTCAATTGATAAAGAGCAGCTGATAGAAACAGAAAAGAAGTGGAAGGTGACAGCGATAAAAAAAAAATGATAAAATATGAAAATGATTGAAAGCAGACGACAAAGGACAGAGAAAACTAACGAATTAGAGAGAATGGAGGGTGAATAGTATATGTGTATTTGGATAATGAGTGTGAAGAGTGGGTGAGAGTTTTGATAAAAGCTGCGACAATGACAGAAACAATGATAATTGTTTGCTTTAGAAAAGCCATTCTTAATGTCGATTGAGTTTTGAGAGAAATATCAGCAGAGGGACAAATGATACCAAATGACATCGTTATGTGACTCAACAAAGATGGATCAGATTTGTGTATGGAAATGCTTGTGATGCGTTCACTTGCTCTCCCTCACTTTCTCTCTCTCTCTTTCTCTCTCTCTCTCCATCTCTCTCTCTCTCTCTCTCTCTCTCTCTCTCTCTCTCTCTCTCTCTCTCACTCTCTGTCTCTGCCTCTCTCTCTATCTCTTGTTGTCCTTTTTGTCCTTTTCCTTTAAATTTTTGTTGATTTCGAAATTGTTGTCGTTGTTGCCGAAGGATCGATAGAGCGTCGGGAAAATAGCATCGCTCTTCGATCAAAGTTTAAATCCAGCCGAGGCCAACACATATTTTTCATTTTTGGAGATGTAATAAAATAAAAGACTAATCAGGTACTTGAGGTTGATATATTCGACCGTTCACCTTCCCAAAGTTTCTAGCTTTGTGCCTGTCCAGAGATCCTTTCCGAATCGTATACATTCATAAGGCCAGCTCCCTGGTTTCCGTGGCGTATATATTCCCTGCTGGACGGGATGCCGGTCCATCGCGCGATTACTCGTTTTTGATAGCTGAGTGGGCTGGAGTAACGTGAATTGTCAGTTTTTGCTGAAGAACACAACGCGTTGCCCAGTCCAGGAATCGAAACCACACTCTTACGATCATGATTCCAACGCCCTAATAACTACGTGACGACGTAAGATATAATTAATAGGGTGATGGAATAGCATAATCGGTAAGGTATCAGATAAAATTACTTACGGTATGTTCCCAGTTTTTTACGTGTCAAGTTCAAATCCAGCCGAGGTCTATTTTGCTTTCTTTTTTGTACTGGGTCAATAAAATAAAATAACCAGTCTAGCATGTAACGATAAAGATGTAATAAATGTACTAACGAAAATCTGAGGTTATGTACATATGTGTGCGTATGTGTGTGCACAAAGAGAGAGAGAGA
>NC_142928.1:65204492-65236992 GCF_046866305.1 Octopus bimaculoides
CTTGGGAAAGAACTTCGCCGACACTCTCCGCATACACAAATCCTCCGTTAAAATGGAATGCACTGATCCTGTGCTTGTTCCCAGTTTGTGAGCAGATTCCTGGATTTTTGCACGACGGCCATCCATGACTGTTCGCCAAACCTTCTGAATCGGTTCCTTGTTTTGGCTTGTAGATGACCTGCCTGAACATGCGTCGCTCTCCACTGAGGTTATACCATTCATTTATCTGAGTTTTGCCCATGGCATCATCACCAAAGGTCTGCTGAATTTTCTGGGTGATTTTACTTTGAGTATCACCAAGCTTTTGGAAAACATGGTGCAATATCTCTGTTCGATGCATTTTGTGAAAGCAAAAATCCGACGAACGTGCACTAAACATCTGTACTTTAGGGTCAAGAGCCGGGAACTGACGTGCCCAACTAGCACGAAAATTTTCACGCATATGCTGGAAGTGTGGCGTCACCTCCCACCCAGAGGACTTTGCCCATGCGATATCAGTTTGAGTGTATATTATTATTAAGGTTGTGAGCTGAGAGAATTGTTAGCACCCTAGGCAAAATAATTAGCGACATTTCGTCTGTCTTCATGTTCTGAGATCAAATTCTGCCGAGGTCCACTCTGTCTTTTATCCTTTTGGGGTCGATAAAATGAGTACCAGTTGAACACTGAGGGTCGATCTAATCGACTTACCCCCTCCAACGAAATTGTTAACCTTGTTCTGACACTTAAAATCACTATTAATGAGTTAACTAATACAGCGAGCTGGCAGAATCTTTAGAATGTGGCATTTCGTCCGTCTTTACGTTGTAAGTACGAATTCCGACGAGACCGACTTTGCTTTTCATTCTTTTGAGGTCGATAAAATAATACTAGTTGAGTACTGGAGTTGATGTAAACAACTTCTTTTAAAAACTCCTGGCCATGTACCAGAATTTAAAATTATCATTAATGTGGTAACTCACACTTTAACACGTCGCCTTATTTTTGTGTAGTATAATGTTGGTATTTTGACCATCACAATTCCATATCGATGTGTATCTGCACCTGTGTGTGTGTAAATATTTCGTGTGTGTGTGTAAATAATTCTGTTTGTGGCCAGGAAGAAGCCAGCATGGGAAGGGAATGCAAAATATCGTGTACGACAGGCATTTGAGACAGACAAGACATAAACTGTACGTGTTAGAGATAAATGAAGAGATTAGCAGAGAGACAGGAAGATAAGGTGTAAAGATAATTGAGAGAAAGGAGAATGGTAACGAATGAAAGGAAGAACTAGTCATTGGCAGTGAGATGTAGAACAATAAACGTGGGAGGGGTGAGAAGGTGGAAGAAAAAGAAGTATTAGAAACTGGTCGTAAAAAATGGAAGGATCATTGTAGCGGGGAGAGAGGATCAGACGTAGTGAGGAGAGAGGATCAGATGTAGTGAAGAGAGAGGAGGAAGTAGAGATTGCTTGTGAAAGGTGTAAGGATCGCTGAGGGAAGGTGAGAGACATAGTGAGAGGAGAGGAGAGAACTAGACATTGCTAGTGAAAGGGGTAAGACTCAATGAGAGAAGGGGAGGGAAGCAGAAATATAGCAGGGGGGAGAGAAATAGGGAAATCAGATGAATAACTAGAGACTGTGAGGGAGAAATAGAGGGGGAACTGAGGAAGTGATGGGGAGTGATAGTAAGAAAAGATGATGAGCTACAGACTGACAGTGAGGGATAGAAAAGTAATTGATAAACGGAGAAGAGCCGTAGTGGAGTGAGAGGAAAAACTAGTTAGAGAGAGAGCGGTGGTGAAATGAGAGTAGGAAACACCGGAGAGGTCAGAGACTGAAGATTAATTGAAGCAGGGTGCAGTAGTAGAACGAGACGGAAATAGAGGGAGGCTAGAAGAAACGTGAAGAGGGAAAGTAATAGAAGACTCTGAGAGTGATATTGGAGAGTCAGGAAGGATAAGGGAAAGCAATAGAACGGAGTGTTAAGTTGGTGGTGAACTGGCAGAATCACTAGAACGCCGTGCAAAATGCCCAGCGCTATTTCGTCCGTCTTTAGGTTCTGAGTTCAAATTCCGCCGATATCGACTTTGCTTTTCATCCTTTCGGAATCACCTGACCGTCCTGTCATTTTCTGCAACATTTTGGCTTTAATAAGACTCGCAAATACAACTGGAAACGCTTTATCTGACATCCGTGCAAGGCCTCTAAACGTGGATCTGTTTCATTTGGGTCTATCTTCCTCAATTACATTAACCATTTTTCTTGGATTATAACCTCTATTGCCCACCTTCTGTTATGTATGGTTATGAGCCTCGACGTCTCATAAATTTAAATACCGCTTGGCGTATATGTTGTATATATCTTGTGTATACAGTCAGCATATCATTGTACATACAATGTACAACATACGTGGAGTTCTTCAGGACAGTATGCTTCTTTGTTGCTACATTTTTATTATTTTTTACCATATAAGGCAGCGAGCTGGCAGAGTCTTTAGTGCGCCTGAAAAAATTATTTACGGTATTTGATCAGGATCTTTACATTCTGCGTGTGTTTATTTGGCAAAAAAAAAAAAAGAAAAAAAAACAAATTGTCCATCCCGAAATACCACAATATCTGTTTCAATACACGGTTTCACATCCAGAATATTGCAACACAAATTCCTAAACGTATGTGTGTATGTATGTATATATATATATATATATATATATATATATATATATATATATATAACAGAAATGAATAGACAATCTTATAATCATTAAAATTTCTTTAAATCTGAAATTTTACATTCAGAAGTGTTCAATAGGGTTCATATCTGGTGACTGGCTTGGCCATGGAAGCTTTTTAATGCCGTTCTCATCCAACATATCTTGGGTCATTTTAGCCATGTGACAAGGAGCCCTATTTTCCATAAATAAAGAGTCTTCTTAAATCATTTTACCATTGGACAAGATTGGAAGGAGTCCATTCTGCAACATGGACACATATTTATCTGAGTTTATATTTCCCTTGCTCCAAATTGCTCCCAGACCATCATAGAATAGCTGCCGTGTTTCAATTGTTGGCTGCAATGTTTTCGCATCAAATTCTTGATCACAGAATCTGCAGACCCATACTCGAGCACTACAGAAAATACATTAAATCTGGACTCATCAGGGAATATGACAGTGTCCCAAAATGCTAGTGGCCTCTCCACTATCCCACTGGCCCAATCTTTTCTCCGTTTGATGTTGGCTGGCCGTAGAAGTAGCTTCCTACTTGCTGCTCTGCTATAGTAACAAAGTTTGTGGAGGTACCTGACAGCTGTTCTGGGACTGGTCTGGGCGAGGTGATGAGAACTCCTTCCCCTCTCTGGTATCCCAAGGCTTTAATCGATTTTACGCTGAATATGTCCACCTTCAGAATGACCCACAATATGGCCTCTTTGAAATTCAGATAGTTTCAAGGCTTCTTTTATACATGGCATGATTAAACAGTCACGTATAGAACCTGAAACATAAAAATGTCAATTAATAAAAAATATAAACCTTTAACAAGTTAGAATAAATATAAAATGATATTCTATGGGTGTCTATTTACTTCTGTCATATCTGTGTGTATATACACACACACACACACACACACACACACACACACACACACACACACACACACACACACACATACACACACACACACACACATATATATATATATATATATATACTTTATTTAAAAACAGCAGAAATATAACAAAAAACTGTTACTCGGAGTTTCACGTTGAGGGGAGGAGTTGAGGGGAGGAGGGGAGTTGAGGGGAGGAGGGGAGTTGAGGGGAGGAGGAGAGTTGAGGGGAGGAGGGGAGGAGGAGGGGAGGAGGGGATGAGGAGGGGATGAGGAGGGGATGAGGAGGGGATGAGGAGGGGATGAGGAGGGGATGAGGAGGGGATGAGGAGGGGATGAGGAGGGGATGAGGAGGGGATGAGGAGGGGAGGGGGGATTGGGATGGGGAGGGGAGGAAATGAGGAGGGGATGAGGGGAGGGGGAATTGGGATGGGAGAGGGGGAGGAAATGAGGGGGAGGAGGGGGAGGGGAGGAGGAGGAGGGGAGGAGAGGAGGGGAGGAGGGGAGGAGAGGAGGAGGGGAGGAGAGGAGGAGAGGAGGAGAGGAGGAGAGGAGGAGAGGATGCGGAGGGAGGGAGGGGAGGGAGGTAGGGAGGGGAGGTAGGGAGGGAGGGGGGGGGGGGTCAGGAGGGGGGGGGGGTCAGGAGGAGGAGGGCGGATGGTCAGGAGGAGGAGGAGGGTCAGAAGGAGGAGAAGGAGATGAGGAGAAGGAGGTGATGAAAAAGAGGTGATGCGAAGGAAGTGATGAGAAGGAGGTGATGAGGAGAATGGCGAGGAGGAGGAGAAGGAGGAGTAAGCGAAAGAGGGATGAAGGAAGGGTGCGGGAGGGGAGGAGGAATTGGCGAGGAGGGGAAGAGAAAATGAGGAGGTGGGGAGGAGGGGAGGACGAGGAGGAGAAAGTGGAGGATGGGATAGACAACAGACACGTAAGAAGAGAAATATTGACGGCACGTAAAGGATTACAGAGATAATCTTTTCTACTATAGACACAAAGTCTGAAATTGTTGGAGAGGGGACTAGACGATTACACCGACCCCAGTGCTTTACTGGCAATTAATTTATCGACTCCGAAAGGATAAAAGGCAAAGTCGACCTCGGTGGAATTTGAACTCAGAACGGCAGCGATGGCTGAAATACCGCTAAGCATTTCATCCAACTCGCTAACGATTCTGCCAGATCGCCGCCTTACGGATTAAAGAGATAATGATGTGTAGAAAGGCTTTTAGGGGACAAATAAGGAAAGAGAAAGACAAGAAGATGCAGGCACAGAGAAAGGGAATGACAGGCAGGTAAAATATAAAGAGGAAGAGAAAGCGTGTAAAGGAAAGTGTTGTAGGAAAGAGGCTGGCTGAATTATGGAAGGAGACAGTGAGAGACAATAATAAATAAATGTAGACAGATAGATAACTTTCTTTTATTAGCCACACAGGGCTGCACACAGATAGATAGACAGATAGATAGATAGATACATTTCTTTTATTAGCCACACAGGGCTCAACGAAGATGGGACAAATACAATGTAGAGCTTTTCTTTTTGGGAGGGGGAAGGGAAAAAAGGGGGGGTCGATCAAAAGGGATCGTAGGAAGGAAAAGGGGGTAGTTCGATCAAAAGGGAACGAAAAAAAAAAGGGCCATCAATAGGGATCGTGTATCACACAGTAATGTTCTCGTGTAAAAGGAGGGGAGGACAGTTTAGGTTTGGCCGTGGAAAGAAAAGCCTACGGAAAAGACCACGGTAACCTTGGTCAATATTCTCATTGAAGAAACTATAACAGTAAGTGACTCTCTTTTGCTTTTTTGTTTTCTTTTTTTTTTCTTGGATTTTTTTTGGATTTTTTTTTAGTTCATAGGGTTATGCTCAAGATGGCTCCGTCGTTCACACGTGCCATCCTTGCTACATTCACCCATCTTTTTTTGAAGCATTCACTAGACAAGACTTCCCTTTCTACTCTCACCTTCCTCTTCAGGTGATACTTGAAGAAGTTGATGAGAGATTGCCCAGTGAGGAAAGTCTTTGTCTCTAGACCTTTCAGACGCGTCCACCATACACATTCTTTCGCCATAGCCACAAGTACGATGAAAATAGCTCTTCCTTCCCGTTTAAAGGAAGGAGGCGCGACAATATTCACGATAGACTCGGCTGATAGACCGACTCGTCCCACACGCGATAGCAGTTGTTCGACGTAAGCCCACAGCTCGGAAATGGTGGGACACTGTACGAGTGCGTGCAGAACGGTTTCGTCGCTCTGCCGGCATCTCGGACAGGTCGGCCCCGTGTTTCTCGAGCCATGCCTGTAGAGCTTATCCCGAACGGGTAGTGCTTCTCGATAGATAGATAGATAGATAGATAGATAGATAGATAGATAGATAGATAGATAGATAGATAGATAGATGGATGGAGAGAGAGAGAGAGAGAGAGAGAGAGAGAGAGAGAGAGAGAGAGAGAGAAAGATGGATGGATAGATGGATGGATGGGTGGATGGGTGGATGGATGGATGGATGGATGGATGGATGGATGGAACAGACAGACGGACAGACGGACGTATGGATGTGATGGATAACAAACAGATAGATAGATAGATAGATAGATAGATAGATAGATAGATAGATAGATAGATAGATAGATAGCAGACAACTAGCTAGAGGGAGAGAGAGAGAGAGAGAGAGAGAGAGAGGACAGACAGACAGACAGACAGACAGAGACAGAGAAAGAGGGATAGACTGCTATACAAAATGAAGACTTTGCAAATCATAGATTGAGAAACAAGGTGTAGTAGACAAGAGAAATATGGAGATAAAACTGAAAAAGTGAAGAAGGAAAAGAGAACGAATGCGAGAGAGTTAGAGGCAGATAACCAGGACGTGATAATGAAAAATAATGATAGAAATTAAGAGATAGAAAGACAGAGTGAATCATATAGAAGAAATGGAGGGAAAAGATAAGAGAAAAGAGAAAAAGAGACAGAGAAATAGAGAGCAGAGATAATAAAAGACGTGACAAAGGGAATAGGGATAACATGGGGGACAAGTAATGAAGGATGTTAAAGGAATGTGAATGAAAAGATGATAAGAAAGAGAAATAGAGAATAGACACAGAGAGAGGGAGAGGGGGGAGAAGGGAAGAGAGTAAGACAGCGATAACAAGAACGTGAAAATGGAAATGGTGATCGGAATTAAGAGACAGAAAGATTAAAGCCTATAGAAGTCACGCAAAAAGGAAAGAGAGAGAGTGATAGAAAGACGGACAGATAGCAAGGCAGAAAGAGGCAGGAAAGACAGAAGAACGGAAATATGGGATAGAGAATATGTGATATACAGATATACATGCATACATATATATATATATATATATATATATATATGCATGTATGTATGCATGTATGTATGCATTTGTGTGTGTGTATGTGTGTTTGAAGGAGATAAAGAGGAGACCATGTAGTAAAACAAGAGCGAAAATATGGCATCGGCTG
Organism: Octopus bimaculoides; assembly: GCF_046866305.1. Taxonomy (NCBI): domain Eukaryota; kingdom Metazoa; phylum Mollusca; class Cephalopoda; order Octopoda; family Octopodidae; genus Octopus; species Octopus bimaculoides. Next base: position 65,211,552 of record NC_142928.1, read on the forward strand.
AGGGTGATAAGGCTGTCAGCCGGTGGTCTGTTGGCTGATGACGTATGATCCGAAAGTAATCAGCAATGATCAGAAGGGGCGCCAGACAGTTCAAGACATCTCGACTGGTTCTGTCTGCACGCGCAACTTATGTCCAGACGACACCGTTCGAACGCCGACACGTAGCTTACACATTGCACATACACATACAAAGTGATGTACAAGCACTCTGCGCAAACGTTCGCACATGCACACAAGCATGTATATGTGTACATACACATGCATTTCTGCACATGCATATGTATACAACTGAACCGTTCCTTCGTGGAAATCAACATGAATTCAATGTGCATTTACTGACGAATGTATATATCTATATAAATATGTGTTTATATATATGTACATACGTTTTCATTTTTCCGTTCTTTTTTATTCTTTTATTGTTTTCAGTCATTGGAATATCAACGAATCAATCTCAATAGTTACTATTGCATTCATCTCAGTCTATATTTAACCGATTGTGAGACTACATATATTACTGCAAACTCCTTCAAAATCCGGTACGCATAGTATATACATTCGTTCAGCAAAAGCAATTTCACTTTACTACAGTAATATATTGGGCATCTAAAAGACAAAATTACCAGCAATTAACCAGGGAATAACTGCAAAAATAGAATCATGCAACTGTCGTAGCTGCAATTGCAATTTGTGCGCAATGTAGAAGCTTAAAATACTAATTTAGCCAGTTAACATTTTCAATATAGAAGAATAAAGATTCCCTGTCTTGTTTACTTACACAAAAAGGAAAATAAACTGGAAATTTTAAAAATTACTCCTGTAATTACTTGATTGCTTAAACATTAGGAAAAACAGTATTTGAGTATGTAATCAATATTCAAGATAATGACTGAGATATTTGTCTTCCATAATTCAAGTCTGCTGCGTATGATTTGGAAATGTAAGTGCAACATAACGAAGAGGGTTACCACCATTTAAGCTGTCTTTGCCTTAATTTACTGGTTGAATATTCACTTGATAGTCAAGGCTTCTATTAGCATTCAAAATTTATGTCTGTACCGTATGATTTGAAAATGTGTTTTCAGCTACACATAGCAGAAGGTATCGCCACTTAAGCTTCTCCTCTTCTCAATAAACTTCTTATTGATGTGCTAGATCATATAACCGGAGTTGTGATCGTGGGATTTGACAGTTAATTGTAAGTCTGTAGTATTCACAAGGAATGATATGCATTGTCTCCCTTGCTCGATTGCCTTTTGGTGAAGAAATAATATTCAAGTCTGAATTATGCGGCATTGCATCTCTGTTATATTTGTTAAATCTACAGATCGTAGGTCGTGTTAAGGATTTGTTAATAAATGATTATCTTTTCTGCAAACATTAACAATCTTTTCTTATTGAGGCACAAGGCAGTTTTGAGAAAGTCGATTACATTGACCTCAGAACTCCACTGGTACTTATTTCATCGACTCCGAGAGGATGAAAGGCTAAGTCGTCGGAATTTGAACTCACAACGTCAAAACGTACGAAATGTCGCCAAGTATTTTTTTCTAGCACGCTAACGATTCTGCCAGCTCAATGTCTTTGTTAAAACGTTAATAACAGTAACCTATTCTCTTAGATATGCTATTTTTCACGTTTATTCACGTACAGTATTGGTTTCAAATTTTGGCACAAAAGCAGCAATTTTAGGATGGTGGGTAAGTCGATTATATGGACCACAGTGTTCGAATACGTCGACCCTGAATGGAGGAAAAGCAAAGTCAAGTTCGAGGGAATTCGAACTCAGAACATAAAAGCAAGCAAAATGCCGCTAAGCATTTTCCTCGGTGGGCTCTTGCTTCTGCCAGCTTGCCGATTGAACATATTCTTTTCTACTCTAGGCACAAGGCCCGAAATTTTGCGGGAGGAGCCCAGTCGATTAGATCGACACCAGTACGCAACTGGTACTTGATTTATCGTACCCGAAAGGATGAAAAGCAAAGTCGATCTCGGCGGAATTTGAACTCAGAACGTAAAGACAGACGAAATACTGCTAAGCATTTCGCCCGGCGTGCTTACGTTTCTGCCAGTTCACCGCCTTACAATACTGAACATATTGTCCGTAAATAGACGATGATTCTCTCGTGATTACTTTGGTAAATACAGTAAAGTCTATGCTTTGCAGATGAGTTTTAAAAAATATAAAACCTGGAAGTTATCTCCTGTATTTTGTCGAAATAACCGAAATAAAGTTAGACACTGAGTTAATGAGTTTATCTTTTTTTTTCTCTCCGCATATTCATTTTTAATTAACTTTTCGGAGGTCTCTACATTTAATATGTTAGTAATAACTTAATTAAAAACTGGATCCTGTACAAAGTCCTTTCTCTGTGAATCAATGTAAACAATGCAATAACTTTATAAATATATACCAGCAAGAATTCCATAGAAAATATAACAAACATGTTTACTTACATAGTGCCTTTTACACACTCTCCTGCTCTGTTTCTTTTTCCATCTCTCTCCATCATTCTTCCTCTCTCTCTCTCCTCTTCCTCACGATTCTCTCTCTCTCTCTCCTCTTCCTCACGATTCTCTCTCTCTCTCTCTCAGTGTGACTGAATCAATAACTTCAAAGTCTACAATGCCATAGAAGACTATTCTAACTTGTAAAGTTATATTGTTTTTAAATTTTCTTCCAAAGCCCGCGCTTCTCAATCCTTTTTCTATACACATTTTCATACAGTGATCCACATTTCTTTCTCTCTTTCTCCCTCCCTCTCTCCCCCTCTTTCTCTCTCTCTCTCTCTCTCTCTTTCTCCCTCTTCCAATCTTGCTCTGTATTTTTCATTATACTAACTTTACATTCGATTTTCTATCCCTATCTATCTATCTACAAATATGTTGGTGTAAGAGTGTGTATGTGCATCCGTGCATGTGTAAGTATACATGTACGTATGTTTGTGTGTGTGTGTGTGTGTGTGTGTGTATGAATGAGTGACTTTTAGTTTCTCCATACCTATTTATTTTATGTGTACACACACACACACACACACACACACACACACACACACACACACACACGTCTATAATAATAAACGTGAAATTCTGTCTGTCCGACCGTCCGGGACCCCGTGTCTCAGTCTATATTTGCTCTACATAGACACATTATACCTTTCTGGAAATAGGAGATTTCCGAGATTGAAAATCTGTCCTCAACATCCAGCATTGGGATCAGGCCTGGATGAGGATTTGTTATATGTTAACAGTTGAAAATTCAAATTTTAAACGAACTACAAAAATTTGTAAACATACAAGTTTTTCATTTAAACTGAATTTAAAGTAATACCATATTGTTTGGGTAATACCATATTGGCAGGCTACCAAGAAACACTTTATTTTTACAGCTCTCTGTAGTTTTAGGTCGCAGGCCCATGTAGCCTGCTTTAGGCTAGTTTGTATATACATGTATGGAGTGCCGCTTTTAGTTTTAGGCTAGTTTGCATATATATGTATGTACATATGCATGTTATATGTGTGTGTATATACATATATGTATATAAGAAGAAGCTTCTAATATGCTAGAAGAAGACGCTAAATCGTCTTACCACGAAGAATGTTAACAGCGAAACCTAGGTGTGTAGTTTATTGCCGAATTTTGTACCTTTTCATTTGTCTTGCTCGTTTTACATTCTGGGGTTTGCTGAAATTTCTTGAGAAAACATTCTTCGTGATAAGACGTTTTAGCGTATTCTTCTAGCATATTAGGAATCCACCTTGGTAGTTATTCCTCTTATATATGTATGTAATATTATTCCTTAATCTTCGGATTTTTTTAGTATGCTAGGCCACTGGTTCAAATTGATATTAATTAATTAATATTAATTTCTACCCTCGTTATTTAACTTATATATATATATATATATATATGTGTGTGTGTGTGTGTGTGTGTGTGTGTGTGTGTGTGTGTGTGTGTGTGTGTGTGTGTGTGTGTGTGTGTGTGTATAGTTATGGTATATTTTGTTAAGAACGTAGTAGAGTAGAATATAAAATCGTCCACCTTCAGATTTACCCTCTGTTATCCAGTAGTAGTGTTTTACGTACTTCCAGGTTTGTGTTTGGGCACGTGAGAATAGATAATTGGATAATTTCAGTTGTGTGTGTGTGCGCGCGAGCGTAACCTAAACATTAAACATGTGTGTGTTTGCTGTTAACGCCATAATAATTTAGAAAATGTAGCAGTGATACGAAACCCTAACCGCTAGATTACCTGACTAACACCACGAGCGAAGCACCACGAGCGAAGCACCACAATTTCGCGTGAGCGGTCTATTACTCGAGTAATCCGCAAGAGGCTGTATCATGATTTGGCTTTCTCAAACGTACCTTTTGCCGCTCAGTTAATTGCAGAGTGCTGAAGGTGGCTGACTACTTCATGCGCCTTCAACCTCACCAAAATGTGGCATACTATTTCACACTCTTACGATCTTGCCAATGCAGACGTCCAGAAGACGGTCAAGGCCAAACAGCTAAGGACCTCTGACGCTACGGAGATTTGTGCATTTGACTTCATATATTTTGGAGCCAACTGCATATTGCCACACAGGTTACTTTCTATAGTTTCAGAGCAATCTGTATCCCTCCCAATCAGCAAACATTTATATTGTTCATTGTAAATAGCAAGCATCTAATACCTTTATGTCCGGCAATAAATATTTCAGTAAAATGTTCACAAGTGTGTTTCGGTTATTAATCACGCAGCCAGCGAAATATATCTTTATTTACCAACTCCACATTATCCGAACTAAGCTACCATCGCGAAAAAATTTCGAGTGACCTTAAATAAATCGTTTTTAACGCCGAAACTTGAAGTAGATAAAGCTATAAATATTAGAGTATTGAATATTGTGTTAAAAAACCTCTGGATGAGAGAAAGAAGTCTGGATGTAGAAAATTCGAAGAGTTGCTTTTTATAATGGTAGAACATCTGCCATGCTCATAAATGCTCGCAGAAGTTGTGGTTCCGGCTTCCAGAGGAAGCCTTCGACTTTTTTTTTCCCCATTCATTGTCTTTTTTTAACTCAATATTCTACACGCTATTATTTATAACTTTAATCGTTTTGAGTTCCACTGTTGAAATAATATATATATATATATATATATATATATATATATATCTGAAGAAGATACAGTGGGCGGGGGGGGGGGGGAATTACAGTTAAAAATCAGTGTGAAAGAGAAAGATAGAAGAATATGAATGAAATAGTGAGATGGAATCCGTATTCTTTCTGTTGAAGAGCGTAGCACGAAACGTCAAAGACTTTCCGTATTCCCGAGCGTCATACTAATATATCCTTTTGTTATTTACACCACCTGTCCTCGTCTGTTGTTATTATTTGTATATTCTCCCATATATATATATATATATATATATATATATATATATATATATATATATATATATATATATATACACAAACACACACACATGTATACATGTATAACATGTATACGTATATATATACACGTATATGTATATATACATACGTATGTCTATGTAAAAAGTACACTTTAGTGTTCGTTTTTTTTTATCCCCTCCTATCTATCTATCTATCTATCTGTCTGTCTGTCTGTCTGTTTGTCTGCCTGTTTGTCTGTCTGTCTGTCTGTCTATCCGTCTGTCTGTCTATTTATCTTTCTACCTGTCTATCTATCTGCTTGTCTGTCTGTGTGTCTATCAACTTTAGTTGTACTGTCTGTTAGGTTCACTCTCTTTCTCTCTTCTTCACATATACACACCTTCCCTTTCCCTCCTTCATTCATATTATTCCATCTCACTATTTCATTCATATTCTTCTATCTTTCTCTTTCACACTGATTTTTAACTGTAATTTCCCCCCCCCCCCCCGCCCACTGTATCTTCTTCAGATAATGTCTCAGGTTTCATTCTATTCCTCTACCTTCACCCTTCATTGAACCTCTCCCTCCTCTTTTCTCTCTTCTTTTCTTCTTTTTTTCCTCTCTCTCCCACCCTCCCTTTCACTTTCCCACTTTCCTTCTTCTTTTCGCTCTCTTTCTTCCTCTCTCATGTCCTCCTTCCTGACACTCTATTTGCAATAATTATGCTCTCTTTTAGTTACGTTTTTCTCTCTTTCTCACAGTACCTCATTAATTTGTGTATTTGTATTTTCACTTTCACTTTCTTTCTCCGCTTCTCCTCTCTCGTTCCTCTTTCACTCCATCTCTCTTTTCTCTCTCTCTCTCTCTCTCTCTCTCTCTCTCTCTCTCTCTCTCTCTCTCTCTCTCTCTCTCTCTCAGCTATACTTTTTCCCAATCTCTATCTCTTTTCATCATCGACTATTAAACTCAGCAATACTAATACCCTTTCAACTCTCCTTGTTCCACCTTCTACCGCTGTATTAACCCTAATCCAACACTCCCAATCTCTTGTAACATAACAGAAAACAACGAATAAACCAAGATAACAAAATAATGTTGACCTTTCGCATCCTTTTGCACCGCTTCAGTTGCTCACCTATCACCAATGCATCCACTAAACTTCCAGTGTGTTCTAAGAAAATTTCCGGTTCAAAATCTGACCATCTTATCGCTGTTCTCCTTCAATTCCCGCAGCATTCTTTCTTCTCACCCTCAAAGATGTTTTGCTGTTGTTCATTTTAGTTGTTGTTTTTTTCCTTTTGTTCAAATGAAACCAGTTTATTTAATGTAACGTTCTTAAAATCATGGTTTTTTGTTTGGTTGTTTTTTTCTCTCTTGACTTTATCTCTTCCGCCATTTTATGACACCAATAATATTTTTGGTCACTTTTTCTTCTTTCCTTTTTTCACATTATCTCACTTTGTCTCAAACTATTTTTCTAATTCCATCACCATGTTTTACACTCTTTGTAGTCTATTCTCTTCTTTTTTTTTAACTGTCTTCTTTACATTTTTTCTCATTTTCCCATCCTTTATATATCATTATTACAATCTCATTCTCTCACAGTCTATCTATCTAACTAATTACCACAAGCTCGGTCTATAGATCTGCCTATCAGTCTATCTACCTATCCATTCATCTATCAGTCTAAACATTTATATAGCTATGGTTAAGAAGTTCACTTTGCAGCCACGGAGCCTCGGGTTCAGTCTCACTACGTGGCAACTTTGACAAACGAGTTCTACTGGGTAACCAACCCCATGAATTCTAATACTCAAAACAGTAATGTCTATAGGTTATTTTTAGCTTGCTGTTTATTTTTATCTCTTACCGTTTAATTCATTCTGGTCTTTGCTTGAGTTTCATAATTAATCCTTCACACATGCACACACACAAACTTTCTTTTGATCTGACCCTCGTACTCTCTCTTTATCTCTGTGCCTTTCACCCTCTCTCTTTATACACACACACACACACACACACACACACACACACACACACACACACAGACGAGTGGGTGTTGAAATGTTCCTGGCTTTGGGTAAAAGAAAATACAGAAGGATCAATAAATCATGATTTTATTCAACATCTTCACCTCTCAGATTCACATCCCTATTACAACGGCCCTTCAGTCCTTCTAAGCCCTGCAAAAAACTCGGATGGTTAGGCCTCCAGCCAGGCATTTCGCGATACCTTTAAAACCAGGAGCTTTTCAGCACCCTCTCGTATATTCATGTACATGCTTGCATTTTTTTAATTGTAGTAGATTTCCGTAAAATCAATTTTCAAAAATTCTCATTTCTGTTTATTTACTTTAATTTTCTCTATCGTTTTGTACTCAGTCTAAGTCAGATCTATTAATATAAATATTTATATATTTATGCATAAAAATTCATCATCTGAAAGTTTCCACCTTTCGTTTTGTATGTATACATTTATACATAATTTGTATTTGATGTATTGATATTTAATATATTAAACGTATGTGAAGTGTCTAATTTGTTTATCCGCACAATTGCTTCTAATATATACGTATGTGTGTGTTTGTGTATACATAGGTATACGTATATATTGTGTATTCAGTGCGAGAGATGGAAAGAGGATTGAAAATGATTGAAGTATTCTGATGAAAGGAAATGGAAACAAACGGTTGGGAAGCAGTGTTGAGGCATGACTTTGTTTTCGCGAATGAATTAGAGTAAAAGTGCTACCAAAGTTTTTCAGTGATTCAAATAAACCGAGTCCGAGGGAAAAGGTAGTGCATGAAAAGTTTGGGAGAGAAGATGATAGTTCTGGTGTGAGTAGATTTAGAGGAGGTAGGAATGTGAATCAGCGCAATTGCAAAGCATAACGGTGCACGAGTAAGGCGGAAGTATTTTTGAAAATGGCAAACATGTCAGTGACAGTGAAGAGAAATTCCAAACAAACATGGTATCATCCTTCTCTTTGGTTCTAACGGTAACATTGTTTTCCTTCCCAAGGTGCTGGAGTGTGTAGTATACATGAACAGTGATGTTTAAAGGTGAATAAAACTAGATTAAGGTACCACTACTTTGTAATTAAGTCAACAGAATTATGCTATCTTGGTTGTCCATCTAAAGCTACATTGAGTTCAATGAAGTTATCGGTGTCCCGGGATCTTTCAACCATGCCTCTATAAGCTGCAATTATCTGTGCTCAACGAAGGTTGCATTCAGTGCCGAGGCACATGCCGATTTCCTTTAGTCTGTTAATGAGCGGGTGAAGTGGTGAGTCTCTGCCTAAAATGGAGCATTCAGTATCCGAGAAACATAAATTACCTTGAATCGGAACTACAACGTGTGGAAGAAAGAGAGAAGCTGATTGACGAGTTGGTTGAACTTGATAGATGCAATCCAGTATTTGTTCTGATTCTCCAAACTCTGAATTTAAATTCCTCCAAAGTCCACATTGCTTACATATTTTTGAGGTCTATAAAAAACAAATGTACTAACCGGTGCTGGTGCATCTCTCTGTCCTCCACCTGTCGCATTCTGGATGATCCACTGGTTCAAAAGTATCTACACCTGCCGGCGAGACTATTTAGGCTTTTAAAATAGCGAAAATGTGGTGTAAGCTTGCATGTCATATTCTCCAGTGACAGCTATACGTTATTTGCTCTCTCACACATTCTTTATTCCTCTCAGTTGCTCATTCACCTTCCTTTCCATTATCTCTCTCTCCTTCTCTCTCTCTCTCTCTCTCTCTCTCTCTCTCTCTCTCTCTCTCTCTCTCTCTCTCTCGCACATACAGTAATTGTGTTTCACTGTTTGCCTATCAACAGATACCAATTGATATGTTCTTACGTGTTTCGGGCGATAACATTCGCTGAATGAAGGATTGTATTCATTGAACATACCGAAATTTCTATGGATCCCGATGTCTGGGTTGCATGCTAAGCAATAGCCTCCAAGTCTAGTTAACTGAATATTGGTCATCAATTTCAATACTGATTTATCTACATCTTGAATTACCTATCACACTTAAAATCACGGCAACACTCATTACTTATTTTTCATAAAATCACTTAGTTACTGACACCTCATTTAAATGGTCAATATCGACATTAAGATCTGAACTGCTCGTTTTCAGTACCTCATAACAAAATGGCATACATTGTTATGTGAATGTAACTTAGTGGAGGCAACTTATATATGTTTAAGTTGTTGGTTGATACCATTTATATACGTTGAATATATCGCACTTACATGAAAGTATAAAAGTAATATTAGTAGGTAACTAGATATATCAACAGTGGAGGCGCGTGGCTTAGTGGTTAGGGCATCAGCATCATGATCGTAAGATTGTGGTTTCGATTCCTGGACCGGGTGACATGTTGTGTTCTTGAGCAAAACACTTCATTTCACGTTGCTCCAGTCCACTCAGCTGGCAAAAATGAGTAACACTGCGATGGACTGTCCTCCTGTCCGACTGGGGAACACATATGCCATTGAAACCGGGAAACCGGACCCATGAGCCTGGCTAGGCCTTAAAAGGGCGCATTTATTTATTGATATATATCAATAGACTTTGAATTGTTCATTGTTTAAAATAAACGTGATTCTTTATTATCTTAGTGTTTAATACAGTAATGGTCTCCTCAGAACTATTGAAGGTCGAAATAATTCTATTTTTCTATCCCCACAAATACACATTTCTTTTTTATTTATTTTTTTTCTATTTCTCTACTCATTAGGCTACTTATGATGTAGCAATACTTTACTGATGATACCAAAATGGCATAGTAATATATCCGGAGTTGTCTCCCGTAGTGAAGTACGGTAGAAACCGGGTAAAAATATGAGTAATCGACTAAATTATTTTCTATCATCTTCAATTTTATTCTACTTTCAGTTATATTTTTAATATTCCATGCATTAAATGTACTGACACATCCCCATCCTTATGTTGTAGTTGTTGCAGTTATATTGTTGTTGCTTTATTGTTTTCATCCTCATCTCAACATGATCAAGATGCACATGTAATTGTTTCAAATTTTTTGCACGAAGCCAGTAATTTCAAGGGTAGGGGCCAAGTCACTTACATCGGCCCCAGTACTTGATTGGCATTTATTTTATCGACCCCGAAGGGATGAAAGACAAAGTCGATCTCGATGGGATTTGAACTCTGGCCGTAAAGAACCTGAAGAAATGCTACTTAGCATTTTGTTCGATGCACTAAAGATTCTGCCAGTTCGCCGTCTTTTGAGCCACATACCACTAAAACATTCCATCCGACCGGCAGTAACAGTAACAGCTTTGGAACCACATGGTTCCGGGTTCAGTCCCACTGCGTGGCACCTTGGGCAAGTGTGTTCTACTATAGCCTCGGGCCGACCAAAGCCTTGTGAGTGGATTTGGTAGACGGAAACTGAAAGAAGCCCGTCGTATATATGTATATGTATATATATATATATATCTATATATATATATATATATATATATATATATATATGTGTGTGTGTGTGTGTGTGTGTGTGTGTGTGTGTGTGTGTGTGTGTGTGTATGTATGTATGTGTGTTTGTGTGTCTGTGTTTGTCCCCCTACCATCGCTTGACAACCGATGCTGGTGTGTTTACATCCCCGTAACTTAGCAGTTCGGCAAAAAGAGACCGATAGAATAAGTACTAGGCTTACAAAGAATAAGTCCGGGGGTCGATTTTCTCGACTAAAGGCGGTGCTCTAGCATGGCTGCAGTCAAATGACTGAAACAAGTAAAAGAGAGTATCTAAAACTATATATATCCTTTCTTTTTAAGGGATATTTTGTTACTATTTCTAGCAAATCAGGTGACCATATAAAAGCTACAACATTACCTTATACATTCTGTTTATTGTTTATTACATAACTAATATTTCAGAAACATCTAATTTCTAAATAAATAACAATTGTGTTAAATACTTATGTACATTTAGTGTTGTGCCAACGACATAGTTGCTTGTCTGTTTAGGAAAAAAGGAATTTGTGGTTCGAATTCTACCAATAACTTCGCTGTAATTTGAATGTAAGGTTTACAAATGCATGATGCTAAACATGTATATGTTTTCTACAGTATATATATTCATGCGCATGTATGAAAACATAGATTGTTTACATATGTATATATACTATTTATTTATACACACACATTGTATTCTTTCTTTTCATTTATAAAATTTTATATGCATGACTGCATACACATACACATGATATATATTTACGCATACTTTATACATATACCCATGGGTGTATACACAGAGTAATATAGCTGAGCAAATAGACAGAATGATAGATAGAGAAATGAATGAAAGGTGAGAAAAGTGATGAAGTTGGTAAGAATATAAGTATTTTGATATTGTAGATAGATAGATAGGTATGACACACACGCACTCACGCATATATATGTGTTTATTATTATTATTATTATTATTATTATTATTATTATTATTATTATTATTATTATTATTATTGTTATTGTTATTATTATTATTATTATATATATATATATATATATATATATATATATATATATATATATATATATATTACACACGAACTCACACATATCGGAAAATGTATTAGTTTCAAAATTAGAGAAGAAAAATATTTTTAAGTGAACAAAATAACGCATAAATACATAAAAATAATCTATAAAATTTATAGATAAATTTTTTCGAAAATTTATTTTTTGAAAATAAAAAAACAAATTGGGGAGATTGAATATGGCGACGACGATATGAAAATTGATCCGATGATAAGGAAGCAATGAAGAAAGAAGGGGAAGAAACAGGGAAAGGATGTGAACCTGTTTGTCTTATCTGATCCATTGCCAGCCGAAATAGTAGCAGTGGATTAGACGATATGTCAATTTTTATACATATCATCAGCCACAATGGAAACCATGTTGACGGCAGACTTAGTGTTCTTCTTAAGACAGATTCAAATGTGTGCATGGCTGTATGTATGTCTTCGAGAGAGAGAGAGAGGCTGTGTGTGTGTGTGTGGGCGCACGCGTATATGTGTGTATGAGTGTTTCTTCATATGAGTTTGTCGGTGTGGTTATTTGAATGTGTATGTGCATATACATGTTTACAGGTGTATGTGCGTGTAATGCATATGCATGAATGTGTATGTATGTCTTTGTGTGTATACGTATATGCGTATATGTATGTATATATAGATATGTATATATATATATATATATATATATATGCGAGTGTTTCTGTGTATATCTACGTTAGCGTGTTTGTACATATCTACATACGTACTTATGTATGCATATGTATGTATTCATATATATATATATATATATATATATATATATATATATATATATATATATGCGTGCATGTATTTTTATATGTTTAAGTATAATGCACTTACAAGCTATGAAGATACGTACCCTAATGCTTATGGGTGTGGATTTTAAGATCAGAAAGTCCTCTGTTCGCTTCCTGAGTCTGTTTGTGTTTTGCGTCCGTGGACAAGACATTTCATTTCACCTTCTTTTACTCAACTGAACTGAAAATGTATACCAATTTTCGTCGATGGGGTTGCTTAAATCCTGCGACTGACTGGTTGCATGCTATCTATGTTTCACAAATCTGGTCGTTAACCTGGCCAGAACATCATTTTAAAAAAGATTTTTGCAGTATGTGTAAGAGCATTTTGTTTTTGAATGTCGCGTTGCTCTTGGTTTTTCAAATAGTTTAAAGTATAAGCTCATAAATGGCTATCCATGCGAATACCTGCAGTTGAAATTCATCTCCCTTCCATTAATCTATCTGCTCTGTGCGACACTATTTTTGAAATATACACAAGGCAGAAATTCTCGCCAACTTCGCAACTTCGAGAAAGCCACTTTCTGAAGTATTACTCATGGCACAAAAGGACTTTCTAAAATTAGTTAGGATCATACTTATCATACAAGAGGTGAACTCTGTGTTAGTGCCCTTTGATTTTCCTTTGTTGACAGCGCGACTTCATAGCAGATTTTTTTAGAAGGGAAAAAGAAAACAACATCGTTTGACCTTTTTGTTTGGCCATCCTGGAAATAATCTTGTTTCTAAAGTCTAACAGTTCTAAAGTCTTTTCACAGTTGCTGCACGCTTTTGTTACATTACAAGTAAAAATTTCATGCTATTATCCTCTGTAATCGTAGTGGTTCTAGCCCTGTCGGATTTTTCTTCTTTACCGTAGAACCAGTTTTCTGGAAATTTAGACTTTTTATTTCCATAATGGACAGAGAAACATGGTTCTTCTTCACTGGCAAGTAGACTTCAGAATATGTATCTGCAGCAGTATGGAGTTTATTTTCTTTCTTTTCTGAAATTATGTCTCAGACGAAAGGAACATCCATGACTTAATCTAGCTAAGTCGTTCTCAGAACTATCTCGGCACAATCTTGTATTTATACATTAAACAAAATTTCTTGTATTATTTTTGTACTCGTATTCTTCATAAAACCAAACATGCAACTTTCTGAAACACGTTTTCCTCCTTTAAAATGCTATTAAAAGCATGCAGAGGAATTATTGCAGCCATTTAGGGGTATAATATATTCAAACTTCGAAGGCGACGAGCTGGCAGAAACGTTAGCACGCCAGGCGAAATGCGTAGCGGCATTTCGTCTGCCGTTACGTTCTGAGTTCAAATTCCGCCGAGGTCGACTTTGCCTTTCATCCTTTCGGGGTCGATTAAATAAGTACCAGTTACGCACTGGAGTCGTTATAATTGACTTAATCCGTTTGTCTGTCCTTGTTTGTTCCCTCTGTGTGTAGCCCCTTGTGTGTAGTAAAGAAATAAGAAACGTTAGCACACCGGGCAAAATGCCAAACGGTATTTCGTCTATCTATACGTTCTGAGTTCAAATTCCGCCGAGGTCGACTTTACCTTTCATCCTTTCGGGTGTTGATAAATTAAGTACCAGTAGCGTACTAAGGGTTGATCTAATCGACTGGTCTCCTCCCCAAAAATTTCGGGCCTTGTGCTAAGGGTAGAAAAGAATATTTTCAAACTTCCATATAGATACATTTTATCGTACCAAATTGGCAAAAAAAGTACGGCTTATATTTTTGATCAGGAATGTAATACTATCTTTGAAGTGTATTTTGTTTCAATTTGTTAGTTTGCTCATCGGTGAAACTACGTTGTTTCACCATTGTGACATAGTTATTGAATTCACAATCTGAGGAACGCTTTGATAAAAATGTTCGGTGCAAATTGATCAGCAAACAATTTTCATAATCCCCCTCAAACAGCAATAAATATTCTTCTAGAAAAGTAAGGTTACTGTCTATTATCTTGAAATCTTGTGTTTATTTATTTGGCACTTACCTTTCATTGTCTTCTGCCTTCAGTAATAAGAACCCCAGTAATTAATCTTCCTTTCTCCAGTAATCAATTTTATTTCTTATTTGTACCCAGCATTTTCATTTTGAAGTCTTTGATCTATTCATTCTTTTTCGAGTTTTGACTTTGTTTCATCTTGTCTTGAATTTTGCTTGCTTTCAGTTAGTCATAATCATTTTTTATCTCCAACTTTGATTCCGATTTTTGTATATCTTGTTCTTATTTTCCGGAACTGTTTTTTTTAATTCACGTTGATCGTTGATTTCTTGTGATAATCTTCATTTTCTTTTCGCAGTTTGACGTTGAATAGTTTCTTTATGAGTGAGATTTTCTTCGCCTGTTTAAATTACAACTGTCATGTCAGTAGCACCGTTGTAAAATTCAGATATCCTCTTGTTGTTGTCTAGTATTCTCCTGCTCATATTCTTTGTCCAGTTTTCTTTTACCGCGCCAATAGTCACCTGATTTCATCGAAATCTTACCCATGAATTAAAGATTAACTATTTTCCCGTCGTTTTTCTACTATATTAATCACTAAACAATAGATTTCCTTACATAAAATGGTTAAAATAAAATATAGAGCAAATGACCTGCTTGGGAGTGTATGCGCCCAAATCACTGATTCACAGAACAATTGAGAAAACGATGACATAGATAGTGCGATTCTTCAACAGACACGCAAAGTTTTGAAAACTTTCTCATCGTTCTTGACACAATCAAGGGTATCTTGTGCAACTGATTGAAACCCGAATGTCTTCTTGGTCAGTTGAATGCAGTTTTGGCAAAAATACGCGTCTCATACCCAAAACTTCAGTGATAATAGACTGGACTGAACTGAACTAATCTGTACATCCTCTGATAACTCACGGATGGCGATTCGATGATTTCCACTCACTGCTGTGCGCACATCTGCGATGTTTTTCTTAGTTCTGCTGGTTGCAGCTCTCTCAGAGCGTCCGTCAATATCGACATATTTTCGGCCATCTTGGTAACGTCTGAACCACTCGTACACTTGTGTTCAGCTCATACACTCCTCTCCATGCACCTTCTGCAACTTTACGCGTAAGCCATGAGCAGGTATCATGGTCAATACGACGATCACACTCTAAACACCTTCCTTCCAAGCACTGCTGTAAACAGCGGAAGTGAGCGAGAACGTCAATTTGTGCCAAGCGGCTTCACTTTGCATGCTTTAGCTTCGTTACAATGGCAACAGTCCGACTACTTATTGATCAGACCTTGTATGTATGTATATATATATATATATATATATATATATATATATATACTCTCTATGTATATTATACATATATAACAAGCGAGAGACAGAGAGTAATTAGATAAAAAATGAAGAATTACATTCATACATAACTTTATTCGCTCAGATATGTTTCAAATAAAGTGAGGGAATGTACCCGCATCATAAAAGGGTTTGTATGCGTAATCAGTCAATTCATTATTCAATTAAATAATATATTAAACAGAATTACGTTTGATGCAAGCACTTAGGAATTAGATGAAAATTTGAAAATTAGTTGGGAAATGAGTACTTCTATTACAAAGAGCATAGATTAAGAAAGAAGGGGTAGGATTATTAATAACGTAGTTTAGATAGTGTATTAATTTATTTATACCCAGATAGATTAATCAAAATGGATTTTTGTGTAGGTGTGCTTGTTGGCAAAATGACCATCCCCAAACAACAATTTTATGAATGTTTTACTAATAAGCGAGAACGTCATGTTTGTTAATTAGGTTAGAATTACAAATGAGTAGTTCAAACACCACCCGTATGCGCAAATTGTATCTCCAACCACCTCTGCTATGTGGAAGAGCCTTACATATGCTTGACCACTAAACAAAGTAGTCAATATTTGTTTGTGTGAGTCCCCTGATGAACTTGGGTAACAAAATACAAATTTATTTACTTTTGTATTTAAAAGATGGAATATGATTATGTTTCTGGACTTGAATTTTGTAGCCGAAAGCGCCTATATAGTAACAGATTCTTTCAGATGTTTCTACCGAACAGTTATATATTGTAATCTTCCTTAGAAATCGGTTATAAAGGAGCCATTTGCTACGGTTCTTATAATTACACTTCTATAACGTCTATAGTTATAAAAGCTCCTATTTATTGTATTAGTGTTAATATTATAACATATATGAGATAGCTGGATATTATCGCCCCTGTTAACCTGGCTCGAGAAATGTGATTCATTAAAGATGAACCTAGATTATTTTATAGGTTCAGAATTAAGACTCTTAAGTTCATTTATTCTGCAGATGTTCAACTTTCTAAGGTTAAGAGCCTCTATAACTTCCGCAAAATTCGGTGTAGTAGAATTTCACAGTATATCTATTGAATATTCCACTCTATCTACTAGAAGTGGGGATGTTTGTCTCATTCCTGGGAAGTGTGTAACGGAGTATTATAGCACATTGTATTTCTATTACGCGTTAAATGTTTCATAAATTTATTACCATACTTAATGTATTTCTATCAAGCCAAGAATTCACCTAGTATATTCTTTGACTTGTTTCAGCCATTTGACTGCGGCCATGCTGGAGCACCGCCTTTAGTCGAATCAAATCGACCCCAGGACTTATTCTTTGTAAGCCTAGTACTTATTCTATCGGTCTCTTTTTGCCGAACCGCTAAGTTACGGGGACGTAAACACACCAGCATCGGTTGTCAAACGATGGTGGGAGGACAAACAGACACACAAACACACACACACACATATATACATACATATATACGACGGGCTTCTTTCAGTTTCCGTCTACCAAATCCACTCACAAGGCTTTGGTCGGCCCGAGGCTATAGTAGAAGACACTTGCCCAAGGTGCCACGCAGTGGGACTTAACCCAGAACCATGTGGCTGGTAGGCAAGCTACTTACCACACAGCCACTCATGTGTCTACGTTTGTGCGCAACGCTTTCAAGTGCCTGTATATATGTCTCGTCTCTAACTATAGGTGCTTTTGCTTCTAAAATATCATGTGTGTATATTTCTGTGTATGCACACATGTCTGTATTTGTGTGAGTGTGTCTGTGTTCGTGCGTGCGAATATTTCTATGTGCAAAAATTAATATATGAAACCAATACGTGCGCATTCAGAGCAAGGGCGTATAGGTATGTGTCTTGTGCGTACTATTGTGTAGGCATCGTTGTTTTTGACTAATGTGTACGACTCTATGTACCACGTATGAATTTATGCGCGCCCGCACACACACATACACACATATATGTCTGCGGACGTACAGACAGACAAATAGATAGATAGATAGATAGATAGATAGATAGATAGATAGATAGATAGATAGATATTGGTATATACTGAAATATGAGCACACGTATATACATATATAAGCATACATCCGAACATATCAACACACATATATTCTGTGAGTGTGAGTCTATGTGCATGAGTACGCATGCGTGTATCGTTAATGTAGAGGCATACTGTGCTCGATGTGTTTTTTTTTTTTTTACATAGCTCAAGATTACATTTTGCAAGAGTATTTAAGACTAAATTTCAAGAAAATATTTTACCGAATATTTTCTCCACAACATATTCTTTGTATTCCATATCTTTTCATAGGTGTATCTATGTACATACTTGCACGTACGTACACACACACACACACACACACACACACACACACACACACACACACACACACACACACACACACTCACACACAGAGAGGAACACGCATTCACACAAACATTCGGTTTTTAATTCTTTTCCTCTGCAATGAATCTTATTTTTGTCTTTCTTCAACACTCTTAAGAATAATTCTTTTTGCTATTTAAGATGTTAAATATTATTTTCTTTTACACTTCAATTCCAATTGATCCGATAATATTTTTTGTTATAGTACACATAACACAGAAATTTTCGATTTTTATTATTTTTTTTTTTTTTGTGGTTGCTTGTTTTCTTTTGTCTTTCTCATCCTGTAATTTTATCGACAAATATATTGATAGTATAGAGAATTTGGTTTGTTTCTTGGTCTGTGTAACTACTTCACTATTTATAACTTGTATGCACATAATATGTTAAATATTTTACATATCTATAAGTATATCTATCCAGACATAGAAGCATACACACACATATATATATGGTAGAATATGTATGTTTCTCTGTACATATCTGTATGCATGTGTGTATGTATACATGTATATATACGTACATACATATATATACATACAGACACACACTAACACACACACACACACACACACACACACACACACACATATATATATATATATATATATATATATATATATATATATATATATATATATATATATATATATATGTATGTATGTATGTATATATGCATCTATATATGTATAATCATATGTATGTATGAATATCTCACGTGTGGAAGCGAACATGTATATGACATTATATTTGTTTTATGCTTTCCTCTGTCAACGCCCTTGGTGATAATTCTACACATACATACACATAAACACATACACACACACACACACACACACACACATCCACACATGTACATACGCGCGCACACACACATGCACAAATGCATGCATACATATGCAAGTTTGTAATTTCAATGTACGTACATGAAACCGTAATTATGCATGAAACCGTAATTATGAAACCGTAATTATGAAACCGTAATTATGCATATATATATGTGCACAGAAATATGCCTACACGCATATGACTACATATATATAAGCATAGAAAAATACTTGCATGCGTCCGTGCGCGTACACACATATATGTATGTACACACACATATGTATGTATGCGCATACATGTATACGAGCATAGACGCATATTTACATAAATACGCATATACATGCATACATTCTTCTAGTTTCGTTCCTAAAAATATGTGATATATAATAGTGACACTTCTATTTAACACATATATAGACATTTCTTTTATGAGCTCAAACAAACTGAAAATAGTTGCAAAAATTTATATAGTTATTGAGGTATGACTAAAGGACGAGAAAAAGAAGCAGAGAAAAACAGAGAGACTTACAAAGCGAAACGAAATTGATACATTGATAATTACAGAAAGATGCATAGACGTGAAAATAGCTTAGCTGTTTCAGATACATAAGAAAAAACAGATAGATAGATAGATGGATAGATAGATAGATAGATAGGCATACAAACAGACAGACATACAGATAGGTAGATAGATAAATAGTCATACAAATAGATGGGCAGGCAGTCAGACACACAGTTAGATAGAAAGATAGATAGATAGATAGATAGATAGATAGATAGATAGATAGTAACCATTGAACTGAGTATTGAAACAAAAAATATTTAGATAAATTTCCCGGATGAAGATTACAATACTTGCCAATGAGATTTGTTTGCCAGCTTTTCTCAAAATACTGAACACAAAATACGAACTGGAATGAGAAACAAAAAGAAAAGAACAACCAAAAAAAAACACCCATATTTAAAAATACTCAAGTACAGAAACAATGACAAAAATAAAGAGAGATGCAAAAGATGTGAAAAGAGCTCATCAACTTTAATCTACTGAATGTCTTAGGAAAAAAACTCATATTATAACTAGTGTTGTTTTCAACGATCTGTTGTCGATGTTACAATCTTTCTTTTTGTTGCCTGCTTCATTCGTTTATCATTAGATTTATGTTGTCTTTTCTTTCTTTTTATTCAAATTCGTTTTTCTTTTTTCTGAAGGGTGGGATGGGATTGAATATTTTCACTACTTTCCCTCTTCATTTGTTTCTATAGTCAGAATTTTTTTCATCTCACTGAATTTTTTTCATCCAATTTTTTTTCTTTCTTAATATATAAGATGGAAAAGAAGTGTAAAAAAAAAACAAACTTAATTCTGTCTAATTCGCAGTGCTGTCTATAGGACTTATTTTTAATATATATTTCGATAAAGTGTTACATATACATACACACATACATACACACATACATACATACATACATACATACATACATACATATATATATATATATATATATATATATGCGCGTGTGTATATATATATATATATATATATATATATATATATATATATATATATATATACATATATATATATATATATACATATATACATATATATATATACATATACATATATATATCGCTTTGTCAAATAAGATCAATACTTAAGTAGATAAATGTGTGTACTTTAGGTGTGAAGTCGCGAAAATGTATATAAACGAGGTTAGAGTTTACACACACACGCACACACACATACACAAACACGTACAAATATACATACAAATATGCAAACATCCACACACATACACACATACATGTGTGTGTGTGTGTGTGTGTGTGTGTGTGTGTAGACCTGTATGAATACAGATATATGTGTGAGTGCGTGTAATATGTTTGTGGAAGTATTTATGAAGGCATTACTATACACTTCTTTGTGTATACTTGTGTGTTGGCATGTAGGGTGAAAATACACATTTAGGTCTGTGTATGTCTTGTAAACAATATATCTGTGAATTCACAGGAATACACATGCATAATTGTAAACAAATACACACACACGCGCACGCACAAATATATGTCATATATTTGCATATGTGTGTGTGTGTGTATTTTGGGTGTCTGTGTGCGTGTGTACTTTTAAACATATGGATATATATATAATTATATATGTAAATATATCTAATTATATATATATATTATTCTATATATTCTTATATCTATACATAAAGAAAAAAATACACATGGATATATACATATGCATATATGCATAGTACGTACATAAACACACACAGACACATATATATATATATATATATATATACACATGAATATACATACATATGTGTATATACATATATATATATATATATATATATATATATATATATATATATATATATATATATATATATATATATATATATATATATATATATACATATATACGTAGGTCTATCCATTTATCCATCCGTCCATACATACATAACTACATAGATATGCACATACATACGTATATACATACATATATGCATGCCCGCACATGCATACACACACATGCGTAGCTGAGTGCGTTCGTACGCCTGTATGTGTGTGTGCGCGCGCGTGTGTGTGTAGAGAGAGAGAGGGAGGGTGCCTTGCCGTATCAAGATTCTCACTATTCTTATCAATTTGAGTTTCGTTTTTCTCCGCTTCTTTTACAATATCAATATAAAAAACAGACAAATACAAGATGGCTGCTGTAAAGTATTATATTTAAGAAAGATGGCGTTATAGAAAGAGATTTCGAAAACTGAGACAATACACGCCAAACACCACCGTATTACATAGTTAAAGCGTTTCCTCTTAAATAACCGACAGAAGAAAAAAATGCATACAATATTAGATCTAAAGTATCAACTATAAATAACAAAACATTTGACAGAGTGACTAAGTCGCGGTAAATGGATTATGCGCGCGCGCGCCTGTATATGTGTCTGCATGGCAGAGAGAGAGACAGAGAGTGTGTGTGTGCGTATACACATATGTACTTGTGTGTGTAACGAATATATATATATATATATATATATATATATATATATATATATATATATATATATATATATATATGTATGTATCTATGTATCTATGTGTATAATTTTTTTACGTTTGGCTATTACTATGTGAGATATATTTCTATAAGTGCCTATTTGTATTTAAGCATCTAAGTGTTTGTGGACGTAATGCAGGTAGATAGATAGATAGATAGATAGATAGTTAGATAGATAGATAGATAGATAGATAGATAGATATATAGATAGATACATAGATAGATAGATAGATAGATATGAGGAGGGATGTGCATATATATAAATATATATATATATATATATATATATATATATATATATATATATATATATATATATATTTATATATATAACACATATATATATGTATAGATATTATATATAATACATATGCTTTTGAATATTTATATACATTGTCTGTACCTATATTTACAGGAATACACTTATATGTATACATGGATGTGTGTATATGTATATATATATATAATCATGGAGACAAATTTAAATTACAGTGGATATTTTTCTGTATATATCTCTCTTAACGTATACATGACGTAGACTGGAATATTCTTAAACAGACAATAGACAGTTATATGAGGGAATTAACCGAAAATATTTAGAGATATACACTCTCCATTTATTTGTAAATATTTGTCTATCTATGTCGTCTTCATAACAATCAGTCTAAGAAGTATGAAATACGAAATACATAAGTTTGTATACACAGACACACATAAGCCTACAGACAAACAGATATATATATATATGTTTATTTATAATAATATAGATTTAATCAAAAGATTAAATGTGGTACTTAAAATGTTTGAGGCACCAGAATTTGGTAGGGTAAATACCAAAAACAAAATCAAAAGGTTTGGTGAATAAAATTTGAAGATTTTTGCAAACATCTTCAAAATGACTTTCTAGAATGAAATTCCATTATGCAGCTGAGGAGTACATTTTCATTGTACATTCTATGTGGTGCTCTCACTACATGAATAAATGGAGCTTGTACGAAACGTACGTACTGCTATAACCTATTGAATTTTTGTTGTTTATCTTCAAATTATGTTTATTTATATATTTGTATAAGCGTTTGTGTGTGTGTGCATGTATAAAATATGCATTTATATAGTGCACAAGGAAGAGAAAATCATACAAACACATGCAAATTAGCCTATCCACCACGGTACTAGCTTAATTTATGATTGCATTATATAGTAGCTGTCTTGTGCTATTTTCAGAGCGGGGAGAAAGCCAGGTAGTATTTTCTCAGGATAAGCTAGCAAACTGTAAATCAGTCCTTTAGGGGACTTTCAGTCTCTCTCTTAGCCCAGATAGTAAAAACTATAGAAAGAATTTGTTCATATTCTTATTTCATTCACCTTTAAGGTTCTGTTATGCATGTGTATACATGTGTCACAGACGAAGATAGAACTGGCGTAGAAAAAATTTAGTGTACGTGTAGATCTCTTTCTCTCTCTCTCTCTCTCTCTCTCTCTCTCTCTCTCTCTCTCTCTATATATATATATATATATATATATATATATATATATATATATATATATCCCTCTCTCTCTCTCTCTCTATCTCTCTCTTTCTTTGTGAATTTTTTGTCCTTTTGCTCGTTACCATTATTGAGCTCCAGCCATTTTGGAGCATAATCTTCAACTGCTTTAAGGTAATTATATCTATTCTAGTACTAGTCTGTTTGATATTTACTCCATCTGGATCGAATGGTAAATTCAACAGTGTTACGTTCCTTTAGAGATTTATCTACCGTGTACGAGCTTAATTATTATCACACTATACATACAATTCACACCAGTATATACCGGTACACACAGCGAGGCTTTTTGATTTACTTATACGACTGACTTCCGCCCAGACTCCGTCCGTTGGTTGACGAAACTTGTCACCAATGCATCGTACTGTGGAGTCGAACTGCTATGTGATTGTGAAGCTACCTTCTTTCCCACATCGCCACGATTACTGTACTGGGCGTAATAAATAATCAGTATTTCCTTGTGTGATACTCTCTTTACTCGTTTCAGTCATTTGGCTGCGACCATGCTGGAGCACCACCTTTTAGTCGAGCAAATCGACCCCAGGACTTATTCTTTGTAAGCCTAGTACTTATTTTATCGGTCTCTTTTGCCGAACCGCTAAGTTACGGGGACGTAAACACACCACCATCAGTTGTCAAGCGATGTTGGGGGGACAAACACAGACACACAAACATATACACACACACACATATATATATACATATATACGACAGGCTTCTTTCAGTTTCCGCCTACCAAATCCACTCACAAGGCTTTGGTCGGCCCGAGGCTATAGTAGAAGAGGTGCCACACAGTGGGAATGAACCCGAGACCATGTGGTTGGTAAGCAAGCTACTTACCACAGAACCACTCCTGCGCCTATTTGTTGTACTTTCAGTTATTAAATACTTCCCTTAGATGACCTAAATATATAGTGCTTAGGTTCGTGTGCGTCTGTCTAGTATCCACAGCATCTTTACGTGCACCAATTTAATATATTCCTCATTAGCGAAATCTGAAGAAAAATTTCACTAACTTTCTCATTAATATATGAAATCACTCCATCCTTCATTTTTCTGTTCCAAATCGAGGCATATACGACCCAGTCGTGATATTAACATCTATACATTGAATAGAATACTGAGTAACTAATATTTCTAGTAATAGTTATATTTATCTCATATTTGCAGTTGTAAAGGAGAACATTCACATAAACGTCTTGACGCAAGTTTTGATAAACGCTGCATATTGTGATAAATATTCTATATTTTCTATGTGTCGTATATCTATATTCTATGTGTAGTATTCTATATTTTCTATGTGTCCCCTTCCTGAGCTTTTTTTTTTATATAATTAAAACTTCAAGCCCTATTACCGACTAGCTACTGAAAACTTATGCACTCTCACTGATTAAATACCTCACTTAGATGAGCCCCAGCTCATATTCATCAATATTTAGTGGCTAGGGTTCTGCACTTACGATCACGAGATCGTGAATTCTTGAGCAAAAACACTTCATCTCGCGTTGCTCTGTGATCACTTCGATACCCGAGCACT
>NC_142928.1:65241992-65249492 GCF_046866305.1 Octopus bimaculoides
AAAACCACACGATGTAATGGGACTCTAAAGTCAAACTACTTCAATAAATATACACGAAACCAAAAGCGAAGGAATACAACATGGAAGCTACCCTTTAGAAACAGATTTAGTCGCATACCATTAATGATTTCATGGTCAGCGTGTATAATACGCTCTCCAATCTTCAGTGCAAACATAATCAGAACACATAAATATGAACATTTGTACATAACAAGCGAACAGCAAACGTATCCAACATAACATACACAAATTCTCACACTTATATATCCATGTAAAAGGCGGGCTTCTCAAATTACATCTCGGTACACGTGTATAGTTGGAATAATTTAGCATTGAATCTATTCCGGTTTAATTGTTAATAAAATATAAGGATAAAATCTATATAAGCATTTATCAAGTAGTCAGCGTGAAAAAAACAGTTTAGGAAAACAAATTAACATAAAGCATATAATTTTTCCTTTAAATATAAATGCATTCGTTATATTAAGGGCCATTACTACAAGTAAACGCTTCATGCTGTAATGGGACTCTAAAGTCAAACAACTTTAATAAATATACACGACACTGAACGTGGGGGAATGTAACATGGAAGCTACCCTTTAGAAACAGATTTCTAAAGGGCTCCAACACCGATGTCATACACCGTGATTTTAGAAAGACCTTTGACAGAGTCGATCACGATATATTGTTAAGGAAACTATCCAACGCTGGAGTCAGTGGAAAGCTACTTCAATGGATTAAGTATCTCCTAGCAAACAGGACCCAGCATGTTGTGGTTGATGGCATCCACTCAAAAGTCCATCAAAAGTCATCAGCGGAGTCCTGCAGGGTACTGTGCTGGGTCCACTCTTTTTTTATTGACTATATCAATGACATTGCAGATTCCATTGAACATAACACCGTTAAAATATTTGCAGATGACTCTAAGCTTCAGAAAGTCATTAAGGGAGAATATGATCGTAAGATGCTTCAATCGGACCTATGTGCAGTAACCCAGTGGTCACAAAAAAAAGACAATATGCAGCTGAACCAAAAGAAAATTGAGCTCATCCACTTTGGAAAAGAGGGTACACTTAAACAACCATATACACTACCGTTGGGAGACCTAGTTGAACCGCCGGATAATATCAGAGGCTTAGGTGTAAGTTTCGAAGTGTGCACATCAACAAAATAGTTGATGTTGCCCCCAGAATGTGCTCATGGATACTTAGAACTTTTCAATCTAGGATCATGAAACCACATAATGAGGATCGAAGTACCACAAAGATCAATCACTAAAAAATAAATGGCATAACAGGACTTGATTATTAGGCTCGACTTAAACAGCTGAAACTCTATCCTCTGCAACGCCGCCGTAAGCGATACATTATCAGCACCATGTGGAAAATATTCCACCAATATTATCCAAACGATATTGATATTATCTTTACAGTTCACCCATGACTAGGACCCCGTGCAACACGTCCCCTACAAAGGTCGAGATCACATCACATAAGAACATTGTGACACAATTTCTTCACTGCAAATAGTCCTGCTCTTTTCAATGTTATCCCGAAAAAAATTAAAGTAGAAAAAGACCCCACAACCTTCAGGTACATAAATATACATATATATGTATGTATCAGGTCATCCAATAAGTTCTGTCCGATTATACCTTTATAAAACTGAATGAAATTTAATAGTATTTTAGAATGTCTAATGGAATTAAAAAAAATTTTTTATGCATTTGTGTACATTTAAATTAATTAAATATGATTTTACAGAATAACAGAATTAAAATTTCTTCGATTAAAACCCTTTCTAACATGGAATTATCCAAAGAGCATTTGAGGCACATAATGCTTTATGAGTACAAAAAAAGGAAACTCTGTCGCCGAAGCGACTCGAAACATACGCTCAGTTTATGGGAAAGAATTCTTGAATGAAAGCACTTGCAGATGTTTTGCAAAATTCAGAAGTGGAGATTTCAGCCTTGAAGATGAAGATCGAACAGGACGTCCAGTTGAGTTTGATGATAAGCTCCTTGAGGCATTACTTGAAGAAAATCCTGCTATTATCAGTTGAAGAATTGGCAATAAAACTTAGTTCAAACAATACAACTGTTCATCGTCATCTTCAACAGCTTGGAAAGGTTCCTAAACTTGGAAAATGGGTGCCTCATGAATTGTCCGAAAGCAACCGCAAGTCCCGAGTTGACATCTGCTTTTCTCGCCATTCTCGCGAACTCATTTCACCCTTTTTGGATAGACTTGTGACTCGTGAGGAAAAATGGATTTTCTATCTAAATGTTAAACGTCGTAAACAGTGGCTTCGTAAAAGGGAAAAAACTCAACCACAACCGAGAAGGGAACTTCATGGAGAAAAAGGTTCTCTCTATCTGGTGGGATTGCAAAGGAGTAATTCACTTTCAATTGTTACCATCTAATACAGCAATCAATGCTCAAGTCTACTCTCAGTAATTAGAGCGTTTGAACCAAGCTTTGAAGAAAAAAAAAACCGCTTTAGTGAATCGAAAAGAAGTGATGTTTCACCAGGACAATGCGCAACCCCAACACAGCAAAGATCACATCACAGAAGATCGAAGAGTTTGATCGGGAAAAATTCCTCATCCACCTTATTCTCCCGACTACCTTATCCTTCAGACTACCATTTGTTTCGTAGTTTACAGAATCGTTTGGGGGACATAACTTTCGCAAGCCAGGATGAGGTCGAAAAGTTCTTCGCTTTGAAACCAAAAGAGTTTTACATTGATGTAATTAAAAAGCTTGTAAATAGATGGAAGGAAGTCATAGATAATCAGGGAAAGTACATTGATAATTAAATTTCAATTAAATGTAACATTTAATCATTTCTTTTCTTTATTCAAAATTCGAACAGAACTTATGGGATTACCTGATATGTATATATATATATATATATATATATATATAACAGCCTGCTCATGAAATTGACGTGCAAGTGGCTGAGCACTCCACAGACACGTGTACCCTTAACGTAGTTCTCGAGGAGATTCAGCGTGACACTGAGTATGACAAGGCTGGCCTTTTGAAATACAGGTACAACAGAAACAGGAAGAAAGAATGAGAGAAAATTGTGGTGAAAGAGTACAGCAGGGTTCACCATCCCCTCCCTGCCGGAACCGTATGGAGCTTTAGGGGTTTTCGCTCAATAAACACTCACACCGCCCGGTCTGGGAATCTAAAACCGCGATCCTTCGACCGTGAGTCCACTGCTCTGACCACTGGGCCATTGCGCCTCCACGTGTGTATGTATCTATGTATATATATATGTGTGTGTGTGTGTGTATATATGTATATGTATATATATATATATATATATATATATATATATATATATATATATATATATATATATATATATATATATATATATATATATATATATATTAATAGTTATCGCCAAGCCAACATGGCAGTCCCAAATATAGGACGAATGCTGCCGTTGATTAGCTCCAAGAGGCCATCGCCTCTAGTTAGCTATGTGACACATGAATCTGTGTCCTTTATAACCTTCGAACAGGGGAGGTCAGCCGCTTCCCCTTGCTGGTCTTGCATCTATCCGTCTGTACGAAGGATTATTTACCTATTTTTGGGACTGCCATGTTGGCTTGGCGATAACTATTAATATCCAGTACGCTGCCGTAGTCTCCTTTAGAGAGACTTAGAAATATTAATATATATATATATATATATATATATATATATATATATATATATATATATATATATATATATATATATATATGTATGTATGTATACATGTATGTATGTATGTATGTATGTATGTATGTATGTATATATGTACATATACGTATGCATGTATACATATATATTTCTATGCATGCATAGAGAGAAAGAGAGAGGGAGAGGAAGAGAAAATGAGAGGGGAGAAACAAGCAGTCAAACAGAAAGACAGAAAGAACGTAAAGGCCATGTTAAATCGCACCCTCACATTCGTAAAGAAAAGGCACATTGAATAATCTATTCTTAGAAATATGCCTAAAACGACGAGTTGTTCATGACTAGAATGCTTTTATCATAGATTTACTCGATCATGCTTCACATGAGTTACTCCGCAATATCAGCTTGTATATTCCAATCCTCCAAAATTCACAACTTTTGAAGTATTTTCTATTACCAACCACTTTTATTGTATTTTATTCTCTGTCGATCTCTATCTTCTGTCTCCAATGTATTTATCAATCCTTTACTCCTTCTTTTCACCCCCTCCTGTCTCCCACGTTTACTCTCTCTCTTACTCTCTCTCTCTCTCTCACTCACTCTCTCCCTCTCTTTCCGCTCTTTTCTTTCTTTGATGCTATACTTCGTATTAAGTGTATCGTAGCTAAAACATTTAAATAGCTTCTCCATTTGAAAGTTGTACCGATATATCACTAGCTCAGTCTGCCAGTAATGGTCACACACTTCTCGTTTCCAAGAACTATAATCTGCCAAAATTGTTTGTTATTTCCCACAAGAGTTGTTTTGCTGCCAGAAAATTGGAGAAGCAAGGGGTTGTCGTTTGGTTAGATATAGCTGAGCAATGTGGATCGAAGCAAGTGTAGTAATAGATCGTAAATTCTCAAATAAGTGGAATTAGGATAAATAGTAAACTTACATTTAACTCATTCCTATATTATCACAATAGCAGCCACACACACACACGTACGTATATGAAGACACCACACATACATAGATACATATAAACGCACAAACATATACACGCACTGTGTTGGCCCGTCTCTTCTCTCTTTTCCTTTTTCGCATAAACATAAACATTCACTCAAATGTACGTGTCTGTGTCAATATATAAGCATTTATCTATACATATGTGTGTGTATGTATGCGTGTGTCTTTCCTTGTGTGGGTGTGTATGCGAGTGTGTGCATGTCCGTGTATACAAATACAGAGAAGAAAATACGTAAAGATAGACAGCCAACTACCTAGCTAGCTAGCTAGCTAGCTAGATAGATAGATAGATAGATAGATAGATAGATAGATAGATAGATAGATAGATAAATTGGTTAGCTAAGTGAGAGGGGAAGAGAGAGAAAGAGAGGTGTTGTTACTTAAGCTTGAGTTCGCTCTAATATAACAGGCTTACAACCAAAAGAAAAGCTGTAGATATCTTGTTGTTTTTATCAGGAAGTGTGTACCTCGAAGTATATTATCCATTAGGCCAAGACGGTAGTATTTTGAGGGAAACTTTCTTCCCAAATCTACCTGGAAACTCTCAATCAAGATACTTGTTTTGCTGCTTGTGGTAGTGGAGATTTTTTTTATTCCCGTCTATGTATGGTTGGTGCTCCGTCGCTGACAAGTAAAATATTGCTTTTACCTGTGTAAAATATAATGGAGATGACTTGAGTACACCTCTGCTTTCAACAGTGTTTCTCAACCGTTTTTGACCTATGCATCCCTTTGATCTCTATTTTACTCTAAGAGATCCCCATAGCCATTCATTGTTTAAAAATACATCCTATTATATTTTTATAATTAAATATTATTAGAAATTGTATTTAAAAAATTAAAATATTTTATGTATTGTAGAAGTATAAGTAATTTATTGCACATAAACTTTAACAATAAAGTCTTATATGGACCCAAAGGTCACATGGACACCGATTGAGAATCGCTGGCCTTCGGGATGAACTTTGGCATCGAGCTAAGTAATACATAAATGGAGTTGGCTGTATTTGATTATTGTGAGTTATGTGTATTGGCTTTCAATACAGCTCAATGACAGT
Source organism: Octopus bimaculoides (assembly GCF_046866305.1). Lineage (NCBI taxonomy): Eukaryota > Metazoa > Mollusca > Cephalopoda > Octopoda > Octopodidae > Octopus > Octopus bimaculoides. The sequence goes on from NC_142928.1 coordinate 65,247,760, forward strand.
GAGAAAATCAGAACTATCAAACAATGCGACTGCTTGAGTATGGAGTCACATTCTTGAAGATTTCTTTATTTGTTTATAGTCTAAAAATTCTTCTTTGAAAACTATGAGTTAAAGATAGGCGCGTATATATTAATATATGTGAGTTTTGTCATTAGGTTTACTCGCTCCTTAGGATTATCTAACTCAGTAAGGCGATCGATCTCAGTCATTTTTTGCTATCCAATAATAACAAGCGACATCGCAATTTTAGCTGATTATCACATTCCTTTTCAATAAATGTTAAGTCTAGCACTGACAAAAAATATCCTTTTTAAATATTTTTCTATTAACCAATGATAATTGAAATTAACTGAAGTGCAACTGTACCGCCGGAAAAAAAAAAGACTTAATGACAAACAAAACAACTAAATTAACCGGAGATTACTGGACAGGCAGAAATACAAATGCATATCTCCGTTATTAGTTATACAATGCTGAAGCGATTATCTACGTGACAGAAGTCACTTCTTCAAAATGAAAGCCAAACATCGTGCAAAAAAATATGTAGGTATGGGGGGAAGGAAAATTCAAATGAAGCTTCAACTATACTCCTTCAGAAATATACAAAAGAGTCATATAATAAAACTACCCAGTTACAAGTGGAATTTGAAAAATCATGCTACCGTGTTCGACACAAGTAAAAGTTTCACGAAAGATGAAGACCATTCATATCTGATTCAAAAAGTTGGGGGTTATGCATAGACGAAAACTATCTCATATCCAACAACCTTAATAAATTCGTGGACTATCTAAATATCTGATTAGAGGCCTTTACATAGTGTTACCACCTTGATAAATATCTACTGAAACTCTGAGTGAATTTACTAGACAGATAGATAGATAGATAGATAGATAGATAGATAGATAGATAGATAGATAGATAGATAGATAGATAGATAGATAGACAGACAGATAGCACTTGATAACGTGAGAGATAGAGAGAGACGGAGATTCAGACACAATGAGATTTCCATGTCAGAAAAAAAGAAAAAGGTCTGATAAAAATATACAGATAGTTATGTAGGGAAAGAGTCAGCAACAGACAGACAGACTGACAGACAAAGAGAGAGTTAAAATATGTGCAGGAGAGGAAGCAAAATGGAGGAGAAAAAGATAGAAAGGATTCAGAAAAACATAAGGAAAGGAAAAGAAGTAAAAAACAAAAACAAGGATACGTCTGTGATATAATAGATACAATCTGATTCTTGTGTTGTAACTGGAACTTACCATATTAACTCTTCCATCTGGGAACATTCTGGAAATTCTATAAAAATCTCGGTGTTTTACTACTTAGTTGTTTGACATATACATACATTCCTTCCTTCACACACTCACTTTCTCTGCCATTCTCTCTCTCTCTCTCTCTCTCTCTCTCTCTCTCTCTCTCTCTCTCATCGTTCCATCTATCTTTGTACTGTTCTCTCCTTTATTTATATATATATATATATATATATATATATATATATATATATACACCTAATACGAGTATTATATATCCTTGCATGCAAATATGTATGTGTGCGTCTGTGTCTGCATTTGTGTATGCGAGTGTGAAGTGTGGGAGACAGACAGACAGATAGGGAGAGAAAGAAAGAGAGAGGTATATGTAAACATGAATACATATATTCTATTGTGTGTATACATATATTTTTTTATATTACTGACCATTCATACATATACATACACACAAACAC
>NC_142928.1:65251992-65264492 GCF_046866305.1 Octopus bimaculoides
CGATTCACCATCGTCCAATTCAGTAAGGAATTAATACCACCAACACCACTATCACCACTTTCACCATTTCCGTCATCATCCACTCTATAAAGCTACTTATCCTCCTACTATTACTGCCATCTTGATCTCTATCACTACCATCAAACAATTAATATTACTGTCACTAATCACCATGGACACAATCAGCAATTTCACCAAACTAGTAATACTGCCTTCATCACAACCAACTTCATCTACATCGACTTCATATAAACTAACGAGTAAGACTCTTATCGTTCGACCTGTTGCAAGTAATGTCCAAATCTCGTTCAAATCACGCCACACCGTCTTCGAAAAGAATACATTGAATGATGAAGTCCCAGTGTCTTTTATACGTAAAAAAAACATAGAATTGCCATGTCCTGATTGCCTCTGAGCGATCGGGGAAGTTCTATAGCTAAACAACAGTAATATTACAGTCATAACCACAATTCTTGCCATGGCCAACGACTTCTAGTTCTCTAATCCAGTGATACCGCCATCATCTTCATCAATATCGACACCATCCCCCCACTCCACCATCACCTCTGCCTTCTTCACCAACACCGCCATCGACATCACAACTACCTACGTCACCAATATTACACCAAACACGACTCACTCCACCAATACTACAGAGGATACCACCACCATCACCCCCCCCCAATACTACGAACAACGCGACCACCAAATGCATCGCTAGTGTATCTCATCGCCATAAGCGCTATCATCACCACCACCATCAACATTATCGTTACCATCAGTCACTCAACCAATACTTCAAACTATACCACCTCTGCCATCGTCACCCACCTTTTCCTCCTCTTTCTATACCACCGCTACCACCACTACTACCATTACCACCAACAATAAGGTCATTACTACGAGCAACACTAACGCCACCACCACCACTACCACTAACAATGCTTCTAACACAACTGACATCAACACCACCACCATTATCGCTACCACAACATATTCACTCCCTCAGTTCTATAAAGAACTCCACCACCATCACCACTACCAATACTTCCGTCACCACCACGACCACCACCACCACTGCCACCACCATCAACATCAATACTTCCATCAACATCAATACTTCCATCACCACCATGACCACCACCAACACCACCACCATCAATACTTCCATCACCATCACGACCACGACCACCACTGTTACCACCACCACCAGCACGACCACCACCACCACCACTGCCACCACCACCACCAGCACGACCACCACCACCACCACCACCACCACCACTGCCACCACCACCACCACCACTGCCACCACCACCACCAGCACGACCACTACTACCACCACCACCACCACCACTGCCACCACCACCACCACCACTGCCACCACCACCACCGGCACAACCACCACCACCACCACCACTGCCGCCACCACTACCACTACCACCACCACCACCACCAGTATTATCACCATCACCACCAGTTCTATCACCGTCGCCACCAGCAACAATACCATCATCGCTACCATCACTCGCTTCCTCCAATCACCAACACCGCCACAGCATCATCACCACCACCGAACCCAGCCCAATTCACTCCACCGATAATACTACAAAATACCACCACCACCACCACCACCAATACTACCATCGTCAACATCACCGCCAAAGCCACCAAAGCATCAATGCTACAACCAACACAAACACCAAGTAAAACTAAAAGCAACCAACAGCATCGCCATCAGTATCTAACAAACCAATTCTACAAATACTCAATTACCTAACAGTCCGACACACACATTCACTCACTCGCTCTCCTTACTCCTCTCTTTCTCTCTCCATTCTCATCATCATCGTCATCGTCAGCCAACATCTTCATCTTCTCCCACTCTCGACCTTCCTTCCTCCACCGTCCTCACGACGAAAATGTGATGAGGCATATCAAATTGAATTCTAATGCCGGGAGACGAAGAGTCTAATAGAGCTGCAAACAGGGACACGATGTCAGTTGCCCGCTTTTGTTTTCATAGTTAATGGTCTGTGACCGTATATATAACAGTTAGCAGTTGGACCATCTAAAGCTGCTAGGGATTAAATTTAATTTACTTTGGCGTTTTTATCTTCCTCTTTGTTGCATTTCTTGTTATTGTTGTTCTTTATTATTGTTGTTGTTGTTGTTGTTGTTGCTGCTACTGCTGGTGTTGTTGCAGTTGTTTTTGCTGCTGTTGCTACTATCGTTATTATTAACATTATTATTTTGCACACACACACACACACACACACACACACATACATCCCACTTTTTTTACTATTATTGTCGGTTTTTTGTTTTCTATATTCTAATGTAATTGTTGTTGTTGTTCATTTAGTTACATTTTTTTATTCATTTTTTTTCTAATTTTTATAGCTTCTTTTCTTTTCTTCTTGCGTTATTCTTTGCCTTTATTTATTGTTTCCACCATTTCCCTACGCCAACAACTTTTCTTCCACCCCCTCTTCCTTACCTTTGTTTCTCCGTCCAACGACACTGCCTTCACTCACAACTTCGCCTCTTTCCGCCAAATCTGCGCCTTCCGCCACATTCACCTATTCCTCCACGTTCACAAGTTCTTTTTCCTCCGCGTTCACGTTCATCTTTTCCCTCCATGTTCACCTTTTACCTCTACTGATATCTCTACGTTTCCCAACTTCATCTGTTACTCCCCATTTCCGCATTCACTTCTTCCTCCAACTCCACTGCTTCCTCTGTTTTCACTCATTCTTTCACCTCCACTTTCTCTTCTACTTTCACTTTCACTTCTACCATCACCTTTAACTGTTCTTTCACCTACAGTCGCATTCTCCGCTTCCGTCTCTTCTTTCACCATTGCGTTGTTTTCCTCTATATTTGCCTTCATTTCTTCCTCCAACTTTACTTTGTGCTTCCATTTTCATCATTTCCTCCACCACTTTCTCCATCTTCACATCTTTGTCCACGTCTTCTTTCATCTACACGCTCCTACCTTCTTTATCCTCACCTCCTTCTCGTCTTCCCTTTCACCTCTTTTATAACTTACAAATTTTCCTCTGCCTTCACATCTTCCTCGGATCGTTTCTGTTTGGCTGACACTTTTCAATTTCTTCAATTTTGTTCCAATTGATTTTATATTTGGTGTATTAATGTAGTTTTGTATAATGATTATTGACATGAAATTCATTTTTGTCATAAATCAATAAAAAAGTAGTTAATAGCGTTTAGATTTTGCAAATTTGAGATAATTTTAGACAACCGAAAACCACAGATATATAGGTGCCTGTTTCCATAGTAACAAGCTAAGCTGTTGTTAAGCTGCTAACCAGCTGACTAACTATATGGTTATTTTTCGCTTATTAAATGCTTAAAACATATGAGGCATGAGGTGGTCATGAAATGTGCTAAAAATAACCGCTAAGTAGACCTTAAATCGCGCACCAAAAATTTGCTTGTTTGTTTACGCATAATTGTATCAATTCCCGTGTTTGAATACAAATTCACAAACATTTTCTGAAAATTCCAAAGAATAATAAAAAAAAAAAGTAGAATTCCGCCAATATTTCATGTTTACAGTTTGATACTAAAACACGTGCTGTCGTTACAATGTTGAGAACCATGACGCGACAATTCAGTACCTGACGATTCAGCGCTGACAATTCAGCACCGATAATTCAGCGCTAGAAATTCAGCGCCTAGGCAGTTCAGCGCATAAACAATTCAGCGCAGGGTATCTTATTGAACTTAGGTAAATTATATTCTTTGAAGCAGTAGTTAGCTAGTTAAAGTTTGATAGATTCAAAAGGTGTTGTTATCGTTTCGTATGGGCGTGTGTATATATGCTTATGTTTTTTTTTTTTTTTGCTGGTGTTTGTTTCATGTATATGTATGCTTTTTGTCTATGTATAGTTAATCTATTCAATGACTGCTGTGTTTGTAGATTGCATGTGCATGTATTTTTAGATATACAGCCAACACCAATATGATGGTATAATAAATTATATATATTACATGCGTTGAATTATCTTGCGCTAAATTGTCGGCGCTGAATTGTCGGCACTGAATTGTCAGGAGCCGAACTGTCAGTATTTTGTTGAGAACACGTGCGGTCAGGCACAAAATGACAGCTTCTCAATCCTGTTTTCTGACTAATTAAAAATGATCAAACTTTAAACCGCTGTATTTTCCTTCTAACCTAAACAATAATAATAATAATAATAATAATAATAATAATAATAATAATAATAATAATAATAATAATAATAATAATAATAATAAAATCAGCGAAATAAGGATGATTGACAGGAAAATTCATAAGCTGCTGACTTGCAATAAGATACACCACCCAAAGGCAGATGCAGATCGTCTTTACCTTTCCAGAGCTCAAAGAGGTTGAGGCTTGGTCCAATTTGAAGTCTCTTACAAAAGCACCTCAGTTGGACTGGCATAGTATCTTGAAACATCTAACAACTGGATGCTAAAGCTCGTTGAAAACCACAAGAGACGTAAGAAGCTTTATTGTGTTATGAAGGAGAGCAAAATATTTGCTAGTGAGTTTATGCATAATATCGAGATTGAAAGGCATGATGGAAGTGCGGCAACTGTAGGTTCAAAGAAGGTGAAATCAATACCAAAGCAAAATGTGGTTGAATGATTGGCTGATAGGTGAGAACAAAAACCCCTGCATGCCAAATATGTGGCCCGTAGCAAACATGCTGATGTAAACCAGAAGCACACCCATCAGTGGCTACAGAGCTCAGGGTTAAAAGCAGAGAGTGAAGGTTTTATCTTGGCTGCTCAAGATCAGAGCTGGAAGTATGTGATAAAAAATTGGTGTTGACCCAAAGCTCCGATACTGCAACGATGGGATTGAAACAGTGAGCCACCTAATCTCTGGGTGTAAGGTTTTAGCACCTGTAGAGTACAAATCAAGACATGACAGAGTTGGCCAATATGTACTCTGGATAATGTGTCGGCATTATAAAATCAAAATTACTGACAAATGGTGCAAGCACCACCCTGAGGTTGCAATTGAGGAAGAAAATGTAACGATTCATTGGGACCAACCAGTATGTACAGACCAGACCATCACGGCAGACAAACCAGATATTGTTGTGAAAGACCAAAACAATAAAGTCTGTTTATTGATTGACATGAGCATACCCTATGACTCGGCAAAAGTAAATATAAAGATTTGCTAATCGAAATCGAAAGGATGTGGCATCTCAAGATGGTTACAATACCAGTGATTGTAGGAGTACTTGAAATGATCAAAAAAGGAACTGAAGATAAGAATGATCCCTAGCTTACCATCCTTACAGGAAGTGCAAAAGATTGTCTTAACTGGTACGTCACATGTACTGAGAAGCGCATTGTCAATGTGAATTTTCTTTCGTTTTTGCCCCTTTATTTTCTTGGTTTACTTTCTCTCTTCCCTTCTTCTCTATCACATGATTTTGTAAAAGAACAATCTGGTGTGTTTAGTTTAATGGCCTACCAATGTATACAAAGCATTTCTCTGCCCTAAGTGTCGGGAAGACATTCGGCAAGAAATGGGAACAGAATTGTATGATAATAATAATAATAATAATAATAATAATAATAATAATAATAATAATAATAATAATTAATGCAAAACTAGGCAGTGGTTCTCACGGCTTCTGATCTTAACTGACTGGAAGTGTTATCATGAACATGTTTTGTTTTGGTGTAAAGGATGGACTACAGCAAATATTTTGCTCAGTACCGCAGATTTGCTGGTCATCTGCTTGACTTTAACCCGTCGAGCATGTCCCTTAGCAGCTGACGATATGTGTATCTCTGATCATGAGCAGAGGTAGTGGGAGAGCATGATAGCTATGTGCCGAGGTGAATTTTTTCGGATTTGAATAATTCACCTCTGAAAACATGGGTATTTTGTTCAACATCCTTAAATAAATATTATTCAAGGACCTTTTGAGCAGGATAGGCGACTCAACTTGAATAGAATTCTAACTGAGCCCCCATCTTCAAGATCATGAGTTGCTTACTTTGATAAGAGATCACTATGTCGTGTATATATGGCTGTGATGCATGTGCCTGGTGTACCCATATCAGACAGGTAGTCATGATGAACATTATATTGGGTTTCGTATATTTGTACCCCAGTGTCATTTTGATGGCATGCGCTGTACTCTCGTTCAAAAATAATAATAATAATAATAATAATAATAATAATAATAATAATAATAATAATAATAATAATAATAATAATAACAATAGTGATGGACTCTCTCGTGGAAAACGACGTATGAACGTTCAACTTTTGCCGAACGATCAGCACAAACTATTTTTTTACAGTCCTGCACATTAGCCCACTCTCTGCATCAACGACGTTGTCTGAAGAGCTGCACATTGTAGAAGAAGAAGAAGAAGAAGAAGAAGAAGAAGAAGAAGAAGAAGAAGAAGAAGAAGAAGAAGAAGAAGAAGAAGAAGAAGAAGAAGAAAAAGAAGAAGAAGAAGAAGAAGAAGAAGAAGAAGAAGAAGAAGAAGAAGAAGAAGAAGAAGAAGAAGAAGAAGAAGAAGAAGAAGAAGAAGAAGAAGAAGAAGAAGAATTCCTATGTAATAGTATTCGTTTTATATAAGCGTTGGTTGGGTAAGACTAAACCCAAGAACACGTGGTTGGGAAACAAGCTTCTCAACCACACAGCCACGCTTGCGTCTATAATAATGAAATTCAGAAAAGTAATTTTTGGAAGGACTTTTGGACCATTCCAGCTTTGTTGCCACCAATTCCTGTAACTTCAGCACGTTTCAGTTTTCTTTCAGCATAATTAATATCTGTGATTACTAGAATTAATCAAACTGGGTTAATTATTTCCTTATAGTATATTTTACTAACAACACAACACGATACTTCAGAATATTTCATCAATTCTATGTCGATGCTCTGCAACAGTGGATAAGAGAAGGTCGAATATATTGTTGTAACATACAGAATATTTTTCAACTGTTGAATTCTTACCAACAAAAGTGGCAAAAAATAACACTGGTTAACCTTTTATTCTTGCCTTCAAAATTTGTTTTCTTTTCCACAAAAAGAAACGGTTGTTTTATTAATATTTTTTTAAATTCTGAGCAGCTTATATATCATCTTTAAACAGTTTCATCATATTATAATTAAGGACTGATAGGAAAATACCTGCTCACTGATACCTTTTGAACAGAATATTGACTATGAAAGAAAAAACAGTATCAATAACTACAACGTTGGATATGGTAAAAAAATATATATATATAACAACATACAAACACACAGTCCAAAACATAGCTCTGTTTGGCTCAGCCCACAGCTGTAGCGTAGCTGGTGGGCGAGGGGCGGTCCATCTCGAGCGACGCTTTTATGTGGGCAGCGCTTTTGGGTCTGCTATACAAGCTTGTATAAGTTGTTTGCCAGTGGCGGTAAGTGGGGCTCATGCAAATTCTAGGGCTACTTCAAGCGTCACTGACCCAAAACATATGTCAAGCACTCTCAACTCAACATCACAAATCATATAATACCCTTACTGCACAAAATACATGCCCTATATAATAATTGCTTAAGGAATTAACATAACCCACACAATATATTCATTACACAATCAGCACCCAATTAAATAACAGTGTACGCACACAACCGAGACCTGACACTGCAACATCAACAACTCACATAAAACGTATTCTACACAGCTGCAACCCATTAATATTACACAAACCATCACGATGCAATCTCCACATTAGCAACTCTCATCCGAGGTCCATATAAGATTTTGTTGTTAAAATGTATATGCAATAAATTATGTATACATCTACAATGCACAAAATATTTTAACAATTATTCTTTATAATTCCTCATGATATTTAAGTATGGCTAGGGGCCTCCGTCCGAGTAAGATAGGAATCAAAGGATTCTATAGGCAAAAACTTGTTGACAACCATCGCTCTGCATAATCACCATCTCTTACTATCTATAGGTATATAGAATCACACATGAGAACCATAAACATTTGCAAAATATCAAAACTCACATCGTATATAAGCTACACAAAAGAAATTACTAAAATAATCCTTTCTGTTATAGGCACAAGGCTTGAAATTTGGAGGAGGGGGATAGTGGATTACATCGACCCCACCACTCAACTGGTACTTAATTTATCGAGCCTGAAAAGATGAAAGTCAAAGTCGACCTCAGCGGAATCCGAACTCAGAATTTGAAGCAGCTGACGAAATACGGTTAATCATTTCTCCGGTGTGCTAGTGATTCTGCCAGCCCGCTGCTCTAAGAAATTGATAAAACAATACAAGAAGCAAAGAAACACCAAAGCAAATCCAATAACAAAGTAAAACTAATGAGCGGTATACTTACACCACAGAAAAGGACAATGCTGCAAACACATCAGGAATACGGAGGTGCATACACCTAATCAAGCCGTAGAAACTCGCAACAGTTTCTTATACAAGCACATCTAGCAATTTGGGAGAGGGATGTAGCCGATTAAATAGACCTCCGATATTTAAAAGGCATATTATTTGGTCGACCGCAAAAGGTTGTAAGCCATAGTTGGTTTCGGTAGGGTCTGAACTCAGAACATCAAGTCAAATATATGTGTACGTCTGCATAAATACAAACAGACACACACATACACACATGTATATATATATATATATATATATATATATATATATATATATATATATATATATATATATATATATATATATATATATATATATATATATATATATATATATATATATATATATATATATATATATATATATATATATATATATATTGATATATATATATATTGATATAAATAAATATATTAAAAGGGAATAATTAATAATTTTTTCCCTTATGAGATTTTTCACGCTGACTACTTGATAAATTCTTATAAAGATTTTATCCTATTTTTAAATTATATAAAACAGTGTACATTTAAACACACAAGAATCTGCCTTCAACACGCAGTTTTACACGCTAGAAGAAGTAGTCAAAACTACCAAAACCACATTTAAGGGCAATCTTCAAAAGGAATGGAAGATAAAAACTTTACCGTATTATTTTATTCCGGTCAGACCTAGGTTTCTGAATTATGACAGCTTCTTGAAGGCAGTTTCTCTTGTGTTTAAATGTACACTATTTTATATTGAGAATATGTTGTCTATTGACTTTTTATACATGCTAGGCCACTGGTAGTGAAATTTCTAAAAAAAACTCGCTACCCTATATTTTACGTATATATATATATATATATATATATGTAATATTTAACTTGTTTCAGTTATTGGACTGCAGACATGGTGGGACAACGCTTTGAATATATAATTATTTAGTAACATTCAAATATGCGCGTGCATGCAAATATACATACATGCATACATACATACATACATACATACATACATACATACATACATACATACATACATACACACATATATGTGTAGAGCCTGTAGACACATGGTGTGTTATTAAAATTTGTCTATCTACGCATGAAACTATTAGTAGCTCATAACTGTATACTGTGTACATAAAATAATATTTATCTCTCACTAGATGGAGTACTTTTGTTGATCTTACCTTAACGGAAAAGTAAACTATGTATGTATGTGCACGTGTGTAAGTGTGCGTGTGTGAATGTCTGTCTGCATATATATATATATATATATATATGTATGCATGTATGTATGTATGTATGTATTCATGCATGTATACACATACAGTACCCGGGGAACGCGGCAAGGTAGTCCAAAACATATCACGCGTGCACAGATGCACACATACGCACACACGCGCGCATACACACGTACACATACATACACTCGTACACATACGTTTAGATATATCCATGCTTCGACGTAGATATAGATACACGCACAACTGTGCTTACATGGTACTTCCCCCGTCTATATATATATATATATATATATATAAAACAAAAATAATATATGTATGCATATATATACACACATACATGTATATGCCTACATATATATGTATATATACATGCATATATGGGTACGGGACGTCAAAAAACAAACATGAACGAAATGAGAAACGAGAACATAAAAAACAAAAGCATGGAAAACGAACTTTTTTTCGAACAAAAGAAACAAATAGAGAAACGAGACAGGCATCATAAAGAACATTCCCTTCATCTGTTGTCCCTTGTTTTATCTACTCCGCGTTTCGAAGGTAGGGACAATGTGTGTATATATGCATATATATATATATATATATATATATATATATATATATATATATACTATTTATATTATTGTATGATCGAACGCCACGCATCCATTTTCAAGTAAGTTTTATCTATCTAACTATCTATCTATCTATCTATCTATATATCTATATATATATATATGTGTGTGTGTGTGTGTGTATGTATGTATGTATGTATGTATGTGTGTATGTATGTATGTATGTATACTGGGGTATATCACGGGGATCAATGTTAACTTTCGACAACACTACCTCACACGACACACACAAGCACACACACACGCACACACATATACACTCACATACACTTATACCCACCTACTTCCACACTTACACGCTTTTAATGTTTGCTTATTTGGTCATTGAAATGGAGCTAACACAAACTAACAAATTAAAAAAAAAAAGGCCAGCGAAATACATATATATATATATATATATATATATATATATATATATATATATATGCTCGTTCAGTTGACTGAAACTGATCAATTTCACGAACATCGACAGATGGCGACACGGGTGCATTGCAGCCGACAATGGTGCAACGGCCATTAGAAAAACCATCTACTTTGTAATAGGAAATTAATTGTAATATTAGAAATAATAAAGGGTGGTGCAAGTGCAGAATAAGGAAAGCGATTAACAAAATGCCTTGCAGTAGCTATTTATTTATTTACTTTTTTATTTATTTATTTATTGGGCTTCTGTTCAAATTCAGTGCAAATTCTGTCGAGGTTCATTTTGCTTTTCATCTTTCTCAAATCGGTATTAAAAAATAAAAGTACCAGTTAAGTGTTGAGGCTGGTGTAAACAGTTGTTCCCTCATTTCAAATGTATGGCCTGAAGCCTGTGCTAGAAGCTATACATATATACGTACGTAATATATATATATGTATATATACATATATATATATATATATATATATATATATATATATATATATATATATATATATATATATATATATATGTATATATGTATGTATGTATGTATATATTTATATATATACACACACAGAGAGGGAGTGAGAGTGAGAGAGAGAAGGAGTGAGAGTGAGAGAGAGAGTGAAAGAGCGAGTGAGGTAGAGAGAGTGAGAGAGACAGAAAGAGTGGCTGTATAGTAAGAAGCTTGCTTCCCAACCACGTGGTTCCGGGTTCAGTCCCAATGCGTGGCACCTTGAACGAGAGTCTTTTGCTATAGCCTCCGATCTACGAAAGACTTGTGAATGGATTTAGTAGACGGAAACTGAAAGAAGCCCGTCGTATATATATGTGTGTGTGTGTGTGTGTGTGTGTTTGACCTCACTATCGATTGACAACCGATGCTGGTGTGTTTACGCCCCTGTAAGTTAGCAGTTCGGCAAGAGACCGATAGAATAAGTACTAGGCTTACATGGATAGATAGACAGACAGGCAGACAGACAGCCAGACAGATAGACAGACAGACAGACAGACAGACAGATAGATAGATAGATAGATAGATAGATAGATAGATAGATAGATAGACACACACACACATACATACATACATACATACATACATACATACATACATACATATATATATATCTGTATATATGTGTATATAGATACATACACACATACTCATACATGTATGTATGGTTTTTAACATCTTACATATGTGCGTGTGTATAACAACAGCAACAATGACGGCTTCTGGTCGAGGTAGAGGGCCAGCAATTTTAAGAGTTAGTGAGTTAGCCGATGGCATAGTCTCCATACTTGACTGATACTCATTTTTTCCCTTCAAAAGGATGAAAAGCAAATTTGACCTGGGCGATATTTGAATTCAGAAACTAAAGTCAGCCGAAATGCTAAGCATTTTGTCCGGCGTGCCAACGATTCTGCCATTTCGCTGCCTTAATTATAATGTTTTCAAATTTTAACACGAAGCCAGCAACATTTGGAAGGGTGTAAGTCGATGACCTCGACCCCAGTGCTCGACTTATACTTATTTTAACGACCCCGAAACGATGAATGACAAAGTCGACCTCGGCGGAATTTGATCTCAGAATGTAGCAGCAGACGAAATACCGCTAAGCATTTCGCCCGGCATGCTAACGACTCTGCCATGCTCGCCACCTTCATAATACTCTTATGAAGGTGGCGAGCTGGCCCGAAATTTTGGGGGAGGGGTCTAGCCGATTAGATCGACTCCAGTATGCTACTGGTACTTAATTTATCGCCACCTTCATAATAATAGCAATCCTTTCTA
>NC_142928.1:65279492-65294492 GCF_046866305.1 Octopus bimaculoides
AGGTTACAATCTGTGATAGCTTCTGACGTCTGACTGATAAGTTAGAGAAAAGAGGCAATATCATTTGCAATGAGATGCCGTATCTCTATCTGCTGTTCAACTCTATATTGTACTTCTAATTTGTGGCTGAAGAAATAATCATATTGTTTTTGTGATTTATTGAACAGTTTTATAGATGTGAGCTACGACGTGTAAGGGTTGTGTAGGTTGTGATGGTTGGTTGGTCGGTCGGGTGACGTGTTGGTTGGTTGGTTGGTTGGTTGGTTGGTTGGTTGGTTGGTTGGTTGGTTGGCTGGTTGGTCGGTCGGTCGAATTAAACGGCGGAGAGTGATGATTGGGGGAGGTAGAAAACATTTCTGGATACACTAGGAGAAAGTAGAACGCATGGGAATAGAAATAAAGACATGGATAGAACAGAAAAAAGAGAGTAGGAACGATATATATATATATATATATATATATATATATATATATATATATATATATATGTGGGAGAATGTACGAAAAAAAACAAAAACAAACGAGCACAGGTGGTGTAAACAACAAAAGGATGTATTAGTATGACGCTCGGGAATACGGAAAGTCTTTAACGTTTCGAGCTACGCTCTTCAACAGAAAGAATACGGAGAAAACAAAGAGAAAAACACGGAGAAAAAAAATTGAATGGTGCTTGGTCAACGGTGTTTAACCAAACCCAAAAAGATACAGGTAATACCGAGTAAGTGCTGTATACCGACTAGTTATGCCCCAGTCGTTGTATGAACAAGATTGGGGATTATAAGTCGTGTATTAGCGTGTGCATATATAAATATATAAAGGATAAAGAGAGCAATGGTAAAGTTGGAAATATATTTTATGGATAGAGTCTAAAAATAAAATATATTTCCAACTTTACCATTGCTCTCTTTATCCTTTTATATATTTATACATACACACACACACACATATATATATATATATATATATATATATATATATATATATATATATATATATATATATATATATATATATATAGAAAATACAAGAAAGACAGTTTGAATAAGACAGAGTAAATGCATGACTAAAGGAGTGGAGAAAGGTGGAAGAAATGTGAGACATAAAGGTTTTGAATCATAATTTGTCGACAGTGTTGAATCTCAGATTATTTTTCTATCTTCTAACCACGGAGAAGGTGAACATAGATGTTTTCGAGATTTTATTCCTTTAGCTCAAATCTTTAGACTAAAGGACTGTTTTTATTACAGAGCGACTTTATTGAGAAATTCTTTCCAAGGAGAAATCGGCTAAGTTGGTATGTTCACTCCAGAATTTGTTTTTCGAAGAATAAAAACGCAAAAAGACATTCATGAATATGCCCAATAAGGATCGCGTTGTTTGTAAGGGATTGGGTTGGACAGTTTTCTGCATGGCATTAGCCTTTTCGATTCTAGAGTTAATGTCACATCTTCACAAACAATATCAAGGTAATGCTCCCACTGCTGATTTCAGGCAAGCTGGCAAGGGGTCGGGAATCTTTTATCAGGCAAAAGAAACTTCATTTCTGAAAACTTGAGATTCTTCTACCAGAGAGGACATACCAGAGATAGAAAATAACGCAATCAAGCAGGATATGACAGTTGGTGATGAAATGTGATAAGAGAAAGGAAACAGAAAACGAAATATCCAACATCAACTGTAAATAGATATTCAGTACTTGACGATGAAGGTACTGAACCCATAAAATTATTATGTAATCAAATGGAGGCATAGATCTAATGAACTGATGTTTGTTATGGATGAATTTTTTTGTTACTTTTGACATAGATAGCATCTAAAGATGTTGAATGTCATTCACATAATTCGTAAGGTTTCGTACCCGAACAAAATATCAACCCTGTAATGCCAGGATAACAGTAAGATTTGTGGACTTGCTAAATTTCACTCAGTGTAGTAGCACCACAGCAATCAGAGGATAAAGCATCTCCAGTAGTATTAAAGGATCTAGAGTAGTGGTTCCCAAAGTGGGCGGACTGCTCCCCTGGGAGCAGTGGAAGGATCTAGGGGGAGATGAAGAAAATTCGGGCGATAAAGGGGTGACCAAAAGGGGGCGATGGATGCAAAAACAATAAAATAATGGATTAATTAGGTTAAGTTTTATTTGTGAAATACATTTGTTTTGAATTTGCTGTTGAAAGTGATCTATATTTATGGTGATGAGTTGGGGTGGTGGCGCTAGCAATGTGTCCCAGGTGCCAAGGGGGCGACAGCCCAGAAAGTTTTGGGAACCACTGATCTAGGACGATGTAAGATATCGTAACAGAACGACATGAGTTCTAATTGCCAGCGAGATATTTTTCATTTGTAAACGTCTTTTTGTGTTTTACATCTAACATATAAGCTATGAAACTGTCTGTAATCAATCACTAGAATAAATCGTTTGATATGAAAGAAAGTGGTGTCACTTTTTCATATCTCAGGTAAAGTATAGCCATTTTTTTTTACTACCGCGCAAAGATCTTCGGTAAAATGTAACGACCGAGAAAAGAATGCTCCTGGCTTACTACCTTCATTATGAGAAGCGCAATGGTGAGGTCAGGACGTAAAATGACTAATATGAGAATGGGTTGAAAACTTCATAGGCCGACTATGAAGGAGTGATGCATTAATTTTAACCCTTATCAATAAATGCATTATTTCTTTCGAGGTAACTTGACATCTTATTGTTCAAAGAAGACTTCAGAAGTAACTAGTAGTGACTTCTCTTGAAAATAGACAAAAGTTGGCATCGTGGTGTTATCAAGTACCTACCTGCTTAGCTCCTAATGACGCTCATGCTGACATGGTTGCTAGCTTAGAATACGAAGAGTTTAAAATTACATTTATTGTTGTTCAGTTTCATATCAGATTTGCGAGTTTAGATAAATGTTTAGGTTCCTTTTTTGGTTTCCACTCATACTGTGATGGCATGAGAATATGCAAATATGCGTTCGTCCTTTTCACTCGTTTTTACCAATAAGATTGTCTATAATTCGCTGGAAACACGTAAAACAGTTTCCTAGGTAAACTTTAGGCGCTTAAACTGAAGCAATTGACATTTCTGCCTTGAAAGTGGTAAATATTTGATCAGAATGCAATGCAATGGTTGGCACTATAGAAATCGACGTTTGCTTAACTAATTTACGTTGACTAGCAGGTATGTGTCTCTCAGAAAGTGAATTTATTAATAGATTCTTATCAGTAAACTTTAAACACTCTTTTGCTGATACTGTTATTGACAAGGCGAGTTAACTGGCTTAACAATGACCATCTGCGCAAACACTTACCGTCTTGAAGAGATGTAACTGAATGAGAAAAGCGCTTCGAGGGTCAGATTTCTTTCAGAATTCAAAATCTCTTCTCTACCCTCTTCGACAGAGATTACTGCACGATTTTCTACCTGAGTCACAAATTGGGAAATCTTTCATGGCTATTTCCAAATAACCAGTCTAGTGCGGGATTGAAGTTAAAGCTAGACTTTTCTTTCAATTGTCTGTCTATATATGGACAAAAGAGACTCTGGTTACGAAAGAATCACGTATGTATCTTTCTTCCATATATCAACCATGACGCTTTTGCCGTCTGGATTTCTGACGAGATCATACCTTTCCAGATTCCGTGGTCATTTGTTTAGCGGGGAGCTGATATCGCATCTTGATTTCATTGACTGTCTGAATGAAAGTGTTCTTTTTTAACCAAATAACTGGTTAAAGTCTTGAATTAAAATCGAGCCCAGACGGCCCGGGTTCGATTCCTGGATGAAAACGTTAATTATAAGAGCAGGCGTGGTTGTGTGGTAAAGAGTTTGCTTTCCAACCTCATGGTTCCGGGTTCAGTCCCACTGCGTGGCGCCTTCAGAGCAGGTGTCTTCAATTATAGCCTTCTGAGTAGATTGGTTGACGGAAACAGAAAGAAGCCTGTCGTATAAACATATGTGTAATGTGTGTGTGTGTGTGTGTGTGTGTGTGTGTGTGTGTGTGTATGTGTGTGTGTGTGTGTGTGTGTGTGTGTGTGTGTGTGTGTTTGCGTCTGTGTTTGGTCCCAGCACCGCTTGACATCCGTTGTTGATATGTTTCCGTCCCTGTGAAATAGCGGTTCGGCAAAAGAGGTTTATAGGATAAGTACCAGGCTTTAAAATAAGATAAGTACTTGG
This sequence comes from Octopus bimaculoides, assembly GCF_046866305.1. Taxonomy (NCBI): domain Eukaryota; kingdom Metazoa; phylum Mollusca; class Cephalopoda; order Octopoda; family Octopodidae; genus Octopus; species Octopus bimaculoides. The sequence goes on from NC_142928.1 coordinate 65,283,664, forward strand.
GTCGATTAGTTCGACTAAAATTCCTCAAGGCGGTGCCCCAGCATGGCCGCACCCTAATGGTTGAAACACATAAATGATAAAAAGAAATATAAAAGATAGAAGATTGATAAGAGGTCATCGCTAGGATGGAATGTCGTGGGATTGTAGCCAGATTCACTGTATCATAGCTGGTTATGTATCCACATATATATACGTGTGTGTGTGTGTGCGTACATATTAATCATACGTTACGCAATCATCAGGTTTATAGAGTGACACTCGTGTTCCACAATCGACAACTGAGAGTTGTCGATTGTGGAACTCAAAGGTCACGACATAAATGTGATGAATGACTAACGCATTAAAGTACTAGTTTATTTGAATATTGTAAAATTGAAAGATTGTAAAAAATTGCAAATAATAAAACGTGAAAATCAGACTAAGTTGGAATTTCTTTGATTAATATATTCTTCTCTACAAAATCATACAAACTCGGATATATATATATATATCATTCGCCAAGATAGATCGCTGACCACTACACACATTTTGTTTTTTTTCCGTGTTCCTTTCTGTAGAAGAGCGTAGGCTCGAAACGTTAAAGACTTTCTCAACTCCTGAGCGTTATACTAATACATCTATTTGTTTTCAACACCACCTGTCTTCGTCTGTTATTTTTTTTGTGAATTCTCCCTATATATTATAACGCCTAGCTTTAGAATAGAGGCAGCTGATGAAGGAATAATTCCATAAGTGGCTTGTTTGTTTTCCTATGTGTTCGTTCTGTTGTCTGTAAACAAAGTCCATTTTGTCTTTATGTTCCCGTTTATTTTTCTAACGTCCTGTACCCGAATATGCATCTATATATACATGTTGATGTAGGTATGTACATATATGTATGTATACATGCATATGCTTATATATCATTTGTATTATATATATATATATATATATATATATATATATATATATATATATATATATATATATATATATAGCGTATAATGCCTCACTGTTCTTTGATAGGTCTGTCAATATCTACATTCTATTTTAAATACGAGCCTTCCTTCTCTCACTACATATCAAATATTCACGCACCTTTCTAAATACTATTTCATTTGCCCCGACCCTAATTTCTTCACACACCGAGGTATACTGACCAGCTAGTTGATAGACGAATACTGCATTCCACGCAACTTTTGTACACGCCATCAATTTATTTTAACACAGAAGATTTCGAAAACGAATGAAATATGACTAGTCTTATAAATACCATCAAGTCCCATCAACACAGACAGAAACACACTAACACACAACCGCGCGTGCGCACATACACACACATAGATGCCCTCATGCAAACAAATACATATACATATGTATATATGCATATGTGAGTGAGTGTATGAAAGATATGCATATATATATATATACATACATGTATATTATGTGTACACAAACACATACACACACATACATATATACATATATATATGTATATATATATATATATATATATATATATATATATATATATATATATATATATATATATATATATATATATATATATATATATATATATATGCATAATATGTATTATTATATATTTTATGTTTGTATGTACTATGTACGTACGTACGTATGTATGTATGTATGTATGTATGTATGTATGTATTTATGTATGTATGTATGTATATTGCCGTTAATCTAACGTCACGAAAAATTTACATTCGTTTCTTGGCCAAAATTAAAATGGCGTCCAGACATACATTTCATCAACGTCCTGAACAAGATAAATCAATAAATTTGATATGAGTGTCCATCAACAAAATAAATATGATTCTATATCTCCTATTCCCCTACAAGTTATCTCAACTGAATGTTTTAACGTATATCGCATTTTAATCTTCTTCACTCCAGTCTCGTTGCGTAGCACCTTCGGCAAGTGTCTTCTACTATAGCCCCATGCCGACCAAATTCTTGCATCTGTGTTTGTGTGTGTGCGTGCGTGCGTGCGTGTGTGTGTATGCGTTTTGTTTGTGCGTGTATGTTTATGTATCTGTTCCCCAGTTCCGCACCATCGCTTGACATTCGATGTTGGTTTGCTTACGCCCCCGTAACTTAACGGTTCTGTATAATAAGCTGACAGGATATGTAGCAGGCTTACATAAAAAATACTGGGGTCGATTCGTTCGATTAAACACTAGAAGTCGTTCCCCGCTGCATGGCTGCTATCTAATGACCGAAACAAGTCGAAGACAGACGATATGAGTGGTGGGTAGAGAATGGAGAGAGAAGGGAGGTTTTTTTCTTGTTACCGTTTCCTTAATGCATTTTATATAACTTTTTTTGCGTCATTTATTGTTAGTGTTTTTCATATTTCGATTGTAAATGTTTGCTTTTCAAAAATGTCTTTTTTTATTTATATGTTTCTGGCTGAATTGCTATTTGAATCTCGCTCAATATTGGCTTAAAATTTTACTTCTTGATGACTGCTGTCACTATTGTAGCTAGAATGTGTCTTTCTTGTGCTAGAGATATGGCCATTTTTGAAATGAAATGCATAAAGGTAAAGATGAATTTGGTTGAATTTGTACAATGAAATTAAAGTACTGAAACAAATACAGCAAAGCTTTGATTCTTTTCTACTCTAGGTACAAGGCCCGAAATTTTGCGGGGGGGGGGGGGAACAGTCGGTATGATCGACTCCAGCATGCAACTTGTACTTAATTTAACGACCCTCGAAAGAATAAAAGGCAAAGTTGACCTCGGCGGAATTTGAACTCAGAACGTAAAGGCAGACGAAAGCAAAGCTTTGATCCTGATACTCTGACGTTTCTGCCCACCCAGCTCATTATTGATAACAGTAATAATGGTGATGATGATGGTGGTGATGCTGACGATGGCGACGACGACGACGACAACGACGGTGGTTGTGGTCTTGATTGTGGAGGTGTATGTGTAATAATGATGGTGATAATGAAGATGATGATGAAGGGGAGGCGGAGGACGGTGACGCGGACGCGGACGGGGATCAAGACAATGATGGTGAGGGGATGTGTTGGTGGTGATGATGATGATATGCGGACCAGGATGATGAAGAAGAAGAGGATGACGATGATGATGATAATAATAAAGAGGAGAAGGAGCAGGGGGAGGACGGGGATGAAGACATGGAAGACCAAGACAATGATGGTGGTGGGTGCATGTCTTGGTGGTGGTGACGAGGATATAATGATGATGATAGTGATCATCATCATCATCATCATCATCATCATCATCATCATCATCATCGTCATCATTGCTTCAAATATTGGCACAAGGTTGAGTGCCCACATAGAAACGCACTTGTTTGCATGTATGAATTTCAATTGTTTTTTTGTTTTTTTTGCCTTATTCTAGAACAAACCATAGTCTCTGTAAACCATGAGTTACAAAACTGTGTTAATACATGCTTGTGTTTAAACCTGTCTATAGTTTGGTAGCTTTGTTTGGTAGCTTGGGGGGGAATAGTCTAGATCTGAAGTCATTCATGTATTGCAGACTGGTAAACAAACGACTTTTATGACAAACAATTTATAGAGCTATTTATAATAGTTATATAATGTTATTTACATCCGGCGCCCAAAGCATAAATAATCCTTGCAACCCGACTGCACTTTTGATACCCATATACATATTTACTGAAGTTACAGATACTGAAATTACTATCACCACTACCAACACCACTGTCTCATCTGTTACAAGTATTAAAAAGAGAAAAAATAATGAGAGAATAAACTGAACTGAGCGATAAATAGGAGAATCCTCGCCCTTCTTAAATCATAACATATATATATATTAACTATTTAACAATCTAGTTGACTTACATTGGACGCGACGTTGGCGGTCTATGAATGCTCTGAGGGATCATGACCAGATGACGTAGTGCTTCAAGTGATTGTCGTGTAATGCTATTTACATCCGCGGTACAAGGCCTTAACTATTTTTAAATTCCAAACTGCACTTTTTGATATCCATATACATATGCTTGTTGATTTACTGATGCTGCGGCTACTGTCGTACTTGCTGCTGTTGAAACAGCCACTACTACTACCACCTCAACCACCACCACGACTACTACTACTACTACTACTACTACTACTGCGGAACTTCTAATTGGTCGCTAGACGAATGGTTGAACAGATCTTTGTGAAACTTTCAGCAGATACTTTTTTGCTAAATGTAGTAAACACAGCAGCCATGGATACGGGATATAATCAGATACTTTCCTGCAATCCAGTCATACTGTCACATGATTTATGATTTTTCCTTTCAAGAAGCGAGTTGCCCTCTAAGAAAGAAACGAATATCCATTGCTGTATTGTACATAAAAAGGAATTAAACGTGAAGTGTTACATGCTGAGTTAAATAAAGTGTTTCACACCTACGGTATGCAAATTAGTAGCCCCAATTCTCTGAAGCATCTGAATTTATTGTGTACATAAACAGATTCGCTTCTCATTTATCTGTGATTGGTCAAGTGATGTTGACACTGCTGATGAGAAGATTCGTAAATCTATTAAGGCAGTTGACTTTTGTCAGTCTATGGAGAAACAGTTAAATTTGGCGTATTGTATGTCTACTACGTAGATTCGGTGCCTTAGCGAAGACGGAGGTATTGTTTTCAGTCGTGTTTGTTCGTGAACAAGATATCTCAAGAACCGCTGGATGGATTTGGATAAAACTTTCAAGGATGTTTGGCCTCATGACTGGCACGAACTGGTTAGATTTTGGGATCGATCCGTATCGGAAAAGGATTCGAGATTATTTTTCCTGGTTTTTTTTTGGGGTTTTTTTTAATGTTTGAGAGCGATTGGGTTTATTTTTAGTATTCTCGTTTATTTCAGATAGTCTAATTTTAAAAATCATCTCTGGCTAATCGTTGAGAGGACTTTGGTGTTGCCTTGGTGAAGGTTTGCGCTCTCAGAGTGCTCTTATATATAAATCTACTCTTTTATGCTTTCAGCACAAAAGGCTGTGACCATGCTGGGGCACCGCCAGTATAATCACGTTTTCAATGGCCATTCTTATTTGATTGGCTTTTGGTGAAGGAAGTAGTTTTATATTGCGACCCTTTTTTTAGTTTCTTGCTGTGATCTAGGCAAATCCGGGACCTTGGGCCACATGGGGTCATGTTATTTCTTGAAAATATCTATCCTCTCTCCATGTAGATCACTCAGACATTTTGGCAAGATATTAAATGGCTGTGTTCTTTTAAGATATACGTACATGTGTGTGTGTGTGTGTGTCATTATCCAGTTTATTTCAAAACTTCTTGCCAATAGAGAAAGACTGAGTTTCTAACCTAGATCCAAAGCTCCTTTATTGGAATTTCAGCATCAACAGGGTATTTTTGTTTGTATGTACGTATATGTGCACATTTGTATGTTTTTGTAGTTATTCTCATGCATAGACTTGCATATCTAGACATGCTCATAAATACTTAAAGGATAAACGTCTGGAAAGTTTTAGATTTTTTCAGTTCTTGTGATTGATTGGATCTGTAGTCTTCGAATCAGCTTTCTCCATTCTGGTTTCTCAAGATTAGTATTTAGGCAGTGTGTTACAAATCTCAGGACCCCAATGATTACAGGTATAAACCTGAACTTGTAATCTGGATAGAGTAACTGCAAATTTCTCAATAGTTCAGCGTAGGTACTTTCTTTTCCGCCGATCTTTAGCTGTATGTTAACATCCGCTGGACAGCTGATTTCTACAACTGTACAGAGTTTTTCTTCATTATTCAAAATTACTATGTCAGGTCTATTATGTTTACATTTTATTGGGGTTTTCACTGGGACATTACACCAGTACACCTTTTTATTATGAGTGGCTATGGCTTCTACCACACTGTAGGTTCTTATTTCTCTGGCCTCGTGTTATCTTTTCGAGAAATCTCATTATACAGTGTCCTAGCAACAACACTATGTCTCATCGGTAGATAATACCGGGATGACATTTTCTGACAACTGCTTATGACGTGAGTGATATCTTCGGTATTAACTCCACAAAGTCTGCGTCGGTTGTCACATTTTGCTGCTGTCCCTGCGTCTCTGTCCCTTTTGTGCATCAGGTATTTGGTCGATATTTCTTGTTCCTGGATTGCAAACACATACTCTTCATAATGGGACTTAGTAATGCGGTTGTTGGTTCATGATAGACTGCTCTGAGGATCGAGGTTACTATCATCCCGCAGCTTTCTACTAACATATCTATGTATGGTCTTCTACTGATATACTCTCATCCTTTCATCTGATAATACGTTGCGGTAGAGACATGCGACTTCTTTGGGGATGTATTTAAGATTATCAGACAAGGAATGCTGCTCAAGGAGCTGCTTTCCAAGTCTCATATTGTCAGCCTCATATATGCAAACTCGGGCAAGGGATGCACTTCGACACTTGGTGGTTAAAAGATGTTGCCGAAGGGATATGTTACGACATTCAAAGGTAGTCTTGATTGGTGTTAAGCCTCTTCCACCTTGTTTACGTCATTATTCATGTGGAAATTATGCGTGCTTGTTAGTATCTTCCGGGTTTTCACATCAAAGGCTCGAATCTCATCAAGCGTGCAATCAAGTAGCCCAGATTTTGATATCAGTATTAGTACTGCAAACACATTGTTAGCCACTGTTTTATTGAATGCAGAAAGTTCTGAAGTCCATATTTTCTTTATTCGGCTGTAATATTCTTTAGTGAGACGTGTCCTGTTACAGGTGCCATCCTAAGATATATTTTCATCCACCCTAAGATATCTGTAACATTCCTCGTCAGATACAGGGATAACAGTTAAACAGAGATGTTAGTCTATTTTACAGTTTTCCCTCTTTCCACAACCATATAACAACATTTATTCTGAGCAAACTCCAACCCTACATCCTTTCAGCATGTTGTAACCATCTGAGGGCTGTTTTTCATCTCATGCATATTCTTTGCATACCTGTATGTATGTAAGCATGTATGTATGAATGTATGTATATACGTATGTTTGTGCGTGTGTATGTATGTATGTATGTACGTACGTACGTACGTATGTATGTATGTATGTATGTATGTATATCAATCAGTTTCATTTCTGTATTTCTTGTCCATAGAGAAAGAGCCGGACTCTAGCATAGATTCAAGGCTCCTTCATTGGAACTTTTATCAACATCATCTAGGTATTTGTGCATATGTGTGTGCAGTATTTGGTGTTAGTGCAAGCGCAGATTTATATGTTTGTTTTATGGATGCGTTTTTATGTCTAGATGCATGCATATGTATTTATGTGCTAAATTTTTGGAAAGTTTTACATATCTTTACAGTTCCATTGATGGCTTGAATCTGTAGTCTTCTAATCAGCCTTTTTCTTTCAGGTTTTGAGAACCCTAATTTTTCCAGGTTTTTGTTGAGGCAGTTCGTTACATATCCCAATGCCCCAACGATCACGGGTATGAATCTGAACTTGTAGTCTGGGTGGAGTATCTGTAAATTTCTCAGTAGCTCGGCGTAGTTGTTCTCTTTTTCTCTAATCTTTAGTGGGATGTTGACATCCGCAGGACAGCTGATTTCTACTACTGTACAGAGTTTCTCTTCTCTGTCCCAGATTACTATATCCAGTCTATTATGTCTGCACTTTATTGAGGTTTTTATTGGGACATTCCACCAATACTCTTTCATATTGTGAGTGGTAATGGCCTCTACCTCATTATGGGTTTTCATCTCCTTAGCCCCGGGGTTATCCTGTCGGCGGATTTCATTGTACAGTGTCTTGGCCACAACATCATGTCTCATAGGTAGGTAATACCGTGATGACATTTTTGGACAGCTGCTAATGATGTGGGTGATATCTTCGATACTGATTCCACAGAGTCTGCATCGATTATTACATTGTGGCGCTTTGCCCGCCTCTCTGTCCCGTTTGTTTATTAGGAATTTGGTTGCTATTTCTTGTTCTTGAACAGCAAAGGCATACCCTTCAAAGTGAGAGTTGGTGACCTGACTGTTTGTCCACGATAGACTGCTCTGGTTGTCAATGTTGTTATCACCCTGGAGCTTTCTGTTAACGTATCCATGCATGGTCTTCTGCCGGAATGCATTCATCCTCTCCTCTGATGTTATGTTACGGTAGAGTCTTGCAATTTCTTTGGGTAAGAGTTCAGGGTTGTCGAATAGGGAATGCTTGTCAAGTAGTTGCCTTCCCAATCTCGATGGTATTTACCTCATGTCTGCAGACTTCATCAAGGGGTGCACTTCGACACTTGGTGGTTATGAGATGATGGCGAAGAGATATGATACGGCATTCAAAGGCAGTCTGAATTGATGTTAGGCCCCTCCCTCCTTTATTTCGTTTTAGATATAGGCGGTCTACATCGCTATTGATGTGAAAGTTGTTCGTGCTCGTTAGTATTTTTCGGGTCTTCACATCAAGGGCTCGGATTTCATCGATCGTCTAGTTAAGTATCCCGAATGTCGGTATGAGTACTGGTACTGCAAACACATTGTGGGCTATTGCTTTATTGAACGCAGAGAGTTCCGAGGTCCATATTTTCCTAACCCGATTTCTGTATTCCTTAGTAACACGTTCCTTGTTACAGGTACCTTCATATGATACGTTTTCATCTACTCCCAGGTATCTGTAGGATTCCTCATCAGATATTGGAGAAACAGATAGGCCATTGATGGAGATGTTGTCAGGGTGGTTTTTAGCCTTTCCTCGTTCCACAACCATATAGGAACATTTATCTTGGCCAAACTCTAGTCCTACATCACCAGAAAATGTTGTGACCAGGTCGAGGTTTTTTTTCATATCATCCATGTTCTTGGCATACAATTTCAAATCATCGACAAAGAAGCAGTGCGTAATTTTGGTGTTTCTGTTTGCCTGCGTTCCAATCAGACTTCTTCAGCATGTATGATAATGGGTTTACCGACAGTATGAACAGCATCACAGAGAGGCCGTCTCCTTGGAATATCCCCCTGCGATATTGTATTTTATGTATGTATGTATTACAGCCATGAACAACTATACAGCTGTGTTTGCAATCAGTAGATATTTTGACGAGAATGCTTCAGTTGTATTAAGTTGGAATGTATGGATTTGCTCGTCATCAGAAATATCTCTCATATTTAACGCATAGTTATCTTTCTTACAGGTGGCCTTATATATTGTCATGCCCTGTCGTCTTATATTAACTTGTCGACATTATGGAGAGAAGCTACTAATCAATAATTATATGAAATTTTGTACTGGTACGTGACATAACCAATATCGTCTGTAACATATTGGAAGGTCTAAATGATTTACTGTCTTTCTGTGTTAGTAAATAATAGGAACTCTACAGTTACTTCATGTCTCCGGAATTCAAAAGCATATCTAGTAAATGCATAACTTTAGAGACTTCATTTGATGTTGCCTATCTTAAGTATTTGGTGTTTATATCATGCGGAGAAACTTTGTGAAAGCAACTTATACCTAGAAAGCGATGTGCCAGATGATTTCATGTAAACACACACACACAAACACACTCACAGATAGATAGATAGATAGATAGATAGATAGATAGATAGATAGATAGATAGATAGATAGATAGATAGATAGATAGATAGATATAAATGTGTATATATATATATATATAAATCAGAAGATTCAGAAGATACATATACATATGCATATACAATAATCCTTTTGAGATCTCAGAAAATTTTTTCTGAATCTTCTGATTCTTTTAATGTGCTGGTGTCCTGGTATTAAATTGATATTAATTAATATCAAATTTTTTACCCTATTATTTTATATATACATTATATATATTTATTTACTATCTGTGTGTGTGTGTGTGTGTGTGTGTGTGTGTGTGTGTGTGTGTGTGTGTGTGTGTGTGTGTGTGTGTGTGTGTGTGTGTGTGTGTATGTGGCACTCTGTCGGTTACAACGACGTGGGTTCCAGTTGATTCGATCAACGGAACAGCCTTCTCGTGAAATTAACGTGCAAGTGGCTGAGTACTCCACAGACACGTGTAACCTTAACGTCTTAACGTAGTTCTTGGGGAGATTTAGCGTGACACAGAGTGTGACAAGGCTGGCTCTTTGAAATACAGGTACAACAGAAACAGGACGAAAGAGTGAGAGAAAGTTGCGGTGAAAGAGTACAGCAGGGTTCGCGGAGCCTCATGGAGCTTTAAGTGTTTTCGCTCAAAAAACACTCACAACGCCCAATCTGGGAATCGAAACCGCGATCCTATGACCGCGAGTTCGCTGTCATAACCACTGGGCCATTGAGCCTCCACACACACACACACACACACACACACACACACACACACACACATGTGTGTGTGTATATATGTATGTATGTATGTATGTATGTATGTATGTATGTGTATATATATTCCATATACACTGACAATTGGCCAGTTTCCCCGATATTTCCCCTGGGATAACACCTGTTATGGACGCGCTGTGTTAAAAATCAATAAATATGAGAGGGCGACGAAAATTCGCTCCGGCAGTGACTGGCGTGAACGCCAAGTACACTTCGTCCTTTTGGGGCCTTTTCAACGTGTGTATTTGCATTGAGCCACACACTCGGACCAGAATTTGTCGCCTCGAATATAAGAAAAAGTAAATGAAACATTCACTGACGTTGCGAGTGTTTGTCTCACTGAATAAACATCTGGCATACACAGTTCTTCGTAAGACTCCAGTTCGGGAGTTTTGTAGTCCTGGTGAGCACGGAGTCAAGCTTTAATCATCATTACCTTCAGGTCCGTTCTGACCGGAATTCTAGTACCGGTTAGGGTCCCTTCTATGGGTTAATCAGATTCCCC
>NC_142928.1:65299492-65301992 GCF_046866305.1 Octopus bimaculoides
GATAAACTAAATGGGGGAAAAATCACTGATATATACAAAATAGGTAGCTGTGGCTCACAAAAACTAATTTCTTCTTTAATCATCAGACCACACATTTGTAAAGGAGAGAGGAGTGTTTTTACAGGAGCATTTGTAGCGCGGTGCTGACAAAAGACTTTGTAATGATTTCTTCGAGAGGCACAAGACCTTGATTTGTGTATAGGGAGAGAAGACAGTATATCCAAGAGGAAATAATCTTGTAACCACCTTATGAATCTCTTTGCTCACATCCCGTTGGCACACAAACGTGTGTCATATGCACTTGCGTGTGTGTGTGTGTGTGTGTGTGTGTGTATGTGTGTGTGTACGTACGTTGCTTTATGTCGAACGAATGATGAAGTAGTGCTTAATGCATGCGGTTGAGCATATGCTTTTGTTTCCTGGAACTGAAGCTCACGGGTTTCACGCCACTGCTGTCTTCAAACGAAATATATATTTATATGATGGTAACCTCTCGTCGTCCGAGAAAGACGGTCCTTGTTGAACAACCTGCACAAATGATTTGTTTATAGTGGTCAAATGTTTGTGGTGTACATTGGCTCACATTCCCTCCATGATGACATCGACTGTACCTGAACAGATGCACGGTGTACTGCGCCTCAGGTGTGTGGAAGTGATTGAAATGCAACGTGAGATGAAGTCTTTTGCTCAAGGATCAAGGCACCATCCAGTCCAGAAATTGAAATCACTACGCTAAGAGTCACACACGCACACACACACACATACATACATACATATATATATAATTATATAATAAAATATGCGTGTGTACATATATATATATATATATATATATATATATATATATATATATATATATATATATATATATATATATCGCTGCTATTATGTTAAACTATCGTATGTCCAAATTTGGCTAAATGCGTTGTTTTCAATATTTATTTTTGCTTGCAATAGTTGGTTCTTTTGGTCAAACTATCGTATCTCCAGCTGCTTCAGATGCTAAAATATCAAAAATTGTCGAAGTGTAGTAAAACGGTTTTGCTACGGAATGGTGAACTTCCTCCCAATTCCCGTCAACTAAATTCACTCACAAGGAATTAGCCGGCCTGAGGCTAATGCTGGAGATACTTGCCCGAGGTACTATGCAGTGGAACTGAACCCGAGACCACGCGAAGCGAACTTCTTAGATCTTACACCTATGTATGTGTGTTTATGTATGTATGTGTAGCTGCATGTGTTTAATGGGTTTGTATAGTTCTTACACTAAACATGTACTGAAGAAAGGACTCAATTTTGTTAGTAGTGTCAAAATAATATTTCGTGTTAATAGGTTCAAAGAATTTAGACCTGAAGACCAGTATTCCCCTCTCCTGAAGGCTTACCTATCCATCGTCTATCAAAACTGGAAATTGTTTCCAAAAACTGCCTCCCTCTCTCGTGACCCTTTTATATCCGGACACATTACACCACGAAACCCTTGCAACATTAATAATAGTGCTTTTGTGGTTTCTGTTAGTAAATATTTCTTCACTATATCACAACCTCTTGTATTCAGCTTCACCTAATTCGAACAATGGAAGAAGTTAGTACAAAGACACATCACCAACAAATATATTTCTAACCAAAAATTTTCAAAGATATTATCACAGGAGGCCAAAGTAGTTTCTATAATTGTGAAGTAACTGAGATTTTGTCAAGTAGAATAGATGATAATGAAATCTTCTCTTGGACAAGAAGCCAGCCTACTCTGAGCTACATTCTCATATCTGATAATTCACCATCAGCAACGGTGAATTGAAATAGAACAGGCACAAAGAGATAACCGTAAAAGTGATAACTGGCGTAGCAGCGTGTATAGTAGCATATTTTATCTTATGAGCCATTTTGTCGCCTGTTCTTCTTCAACAAAAGAAACTAACAGAGTCGATAGGTGACAAGACAACAAAATGACTGGTTGGTGGTTTGTGTCCTGTCATCGGCAATATGTTGTTTTATCTGGTCAAGATACTTAATTCACAAATAGCCAAGTCCCCACCAAGCTATAAATAAGTATCATATAAATAGTAAACAGAATCAACTTGCCACTGCAGTATTGTACAAATTGGCAAATATTGCATTAACTTTTATAACCGAATTAAATTGTTTCCCATGATCAAATCTTGGGGAGATATGAGTGTCGCCAAATTGACTGGCTCTAAATACATTGCATGAACACGAAGTGCCTTTTCGTGGTATCTCCTTATTTTGACAGCCCTTCAATTACTTCATCTGGAGGAAGATTTTGATACACAATGTATGAAAACTAAATTTAGATATCTCTGCTACGTATTTTGTAATTAAATGTTGGCATTAGAAGAATTTCAACCCAGAGAGTAAACGAAAGTAACTGAATGCTGCAAGATCATTCAACCTGCAAACAATTTCTACTACTTTAATCTTGTCAGAAAATTAAATGATGTTGCTTTCTTTCGAGTTCTTTTATGTACGAAGGGATGCT
>NC_142928.1:65306992-65344492 GCF_046866305.1 Octopus bimaculoides
GGAGATTTGTCCGTCGAGCAACCCGCCATCGCGTCCCTCACCTCCTCCGCCGTGATGACCCCTTCGCAGCACTCCGCCTCTCTTGCCGAGAGTCGTGGCAAGCTGTGCAGGTAGGCACTAAAGTCCACCCTGCCTTCTCGCTCGCCACTCCTCCCGAACAGTCGGGCAAAATGCCGCTGAAACGCCTCGCACATCTTGCTCGGCTCGAGCAATTCGCGCCCCTGTTCGTCTACCAGAGACCGGATGGTGGCTCTGTTACCCCGCTGCGCCTCCGCCACCCGGGCCTCTCGTGCGGCTCCAACACCTTCATTCCTCAGAGCACGCATCCTTGCCCTGACAGCACACCCTTCGTGTTTAGCATTGAAGTGTTGGTCGAGGGCCAACCTCGCCGCTAAAACGTCGGATGCGATGCCACTTCGCAATGCCTCTTCTAACTTTATCACTAGCTCCCCCTCTTCTCTGTTCCTCTCTACAGCTAGTGCCCTGCTATACCTTATTGCTTCCGCCCTCACTGCTCTCTTGAGGGCAAACCACCATTTGTTGTTGACGATGGCTCCCGTCAAAGCCCTCTTTACTAACGTGCTAATCCGGTCTCTGAAAACCTGTCTCGACGGGAAAGACGCGTTTAGTTTCCAGTAACCGGGACCCTGCCTATGTGCCTTATCTAAGTCTAGCGTACACGTCACAAGTTTGTGATCCGTGTAGCTGACTATGTGGAACTGTGGACATCCTAAACTATCTCTATCTCTTGTCCTACACACTATCCTATCTAGATACGATCTCGACGACCCAATGCGGTTGCTCCAAGTCCACGTTGGCACATTTGGGTGGTCGAGTCGGTACCTGTCAGACAACTGGAAGCGTCTGAGCAGGTCTATGAGGCCTTTGCATCCCCTTCTACTTTTGTCACTCCCCACGTAGTCTAGATGCGTGTCCAAGGTAGCATTCCAATCCCCCACTAAAAGTAAGGGACGAGACGTTCCCAGGAATACTTCTAGACGTCGAAAGAAGTCTGACCGACCTGTTAAAGGAGGCACATAAACTGCCAGCAACCGAAAAGCGCCTCCATCGCTGCCGTCCACATCTAGGACAACCAGTCTACCCTCCGGGTCCGTAAATATCGTCTTTACTTGGAGATCCAGACTCTTGCGAAAAAGAACCGCCGTGCCACTACCGCCCATCCTCGTCAGACAGGGAGAAAAATAAATGTTAAACTGTCCGCCAAACATGGACTTTAGGGCCCGCGGTTCATGGAGTCTAGTCTCACTAATGGCTATGATATCCAAATTGTGTGACTTGATGTCATTTAAGAGGTACCCTTGTTTCCAAGGGGACCCTAAGCCACGCACATTCACACAACCAATCTTCACCATGATTCTATTTATACGTGTGCTTTAAAGCACAAAACAAAAGAACAGAGTGTTACTTGCCGTTAGAAAGTTTTGTTTCCTCCTTGGATTTTTCACCAAGGAGGCTATTGTACAATTTCTTGCACAAATATTTCTGGAATCCCCCTACCGAGTTGGGGTAGAGGGATTTTATTGTGTTGTGTAATGCTGGTGTTACATGAATAATTTTAATGTGTTTTGGCGGTGTTGTACGTGGGTGGTTGTTGGTTTTGATATAGTTATTTGTGATGTTTGTTTTAGAGTTGATGTAATTCATCAACTCTGTGTTTGTACTGTCTATTGCTGTTAGCATTGTTTTTTTTATATTACTATTGGTGTTAGTAGTATTTTCGGGAGATGTGAATCTCCCTGCTTTGTTTGTGTTTGCATTTTGTTTTGTTTTCTTCTTACTGCGCTTCCTCTTTCCTTTCGTAGCTATTTTCCACTCCTCCCCACTCTCTTCATCGGATGATGGGAGATCTGAGGAGTCAGAAAGAGGTAACGGCAAATTTTGTGCGTCTGTGTGTGTTTCTGTGAATGTTTGTGTTGCTGTTTTTATTGATGTTGGCTGATTGTTATTTGTGTGTGGTGTATGTGATATGGGGGAGGGAGAGGCAGTCTTGGAATTTTCTTTTTTTTCTTCTGTTTTTGCAGTTTCTGTTGTCTTTTCTGTTGTGGTTATTGCTGATATTTCTGTTGTTGTTTTTTGCGTTGCTGGTGGTGTTGGTAGTAAGGTTTTTCTGTTGGGGGTATTTGGTAGTTGCTTCTGTTGTTGTTGTTGTTGTTGTTGTTGTTGTTGTTGTTGTTGTTGTTGTTGTTGTTGTTGTTTTTGTTTAGCGGCCAGAGGGCAGTCCTTTTTCAGATGTGCTTCGCTGTTGCATAGGTAACAGCGAGGTCGCCTGCCCTCTACCACCACATACAGCTTGTGGTCCTCTGCCAATCTAATGTTTGGAGGAATTTTCTGTGAAGCCTCCTCCGTGATGTGGAGAAGGATTTCCAGATTTTTCCCTCCCCAGTTCTTTTCCTCTCCGACCGTAATCTCCAAAATATTTGCCTCCTCCATTTCCAGGCACACGGCCGATATCAGCCATTGGGTGTCCACCTCCGATGGTACATTTTTTATCATAACTTTGGTCACTCTCTGTCCTAGATAACTCGGTATCATTACCAAGTCATCTGTGCGGAGAGAGAGTGTCGAAAATTGTTTAGCTAAATTTTCATCCAGAAACCTTACTTGCACCGTTCCAAATTTCCTTCCCCAGGTGACATGATTCTGATAAGGCCAAATTTTTCTAAGACAAACTTCAATTTTATCTGTGCTAACATTTTCTACACGTCTGGTTTTTGTGTTTACCAGTTTATAAATGATGCACTTTTTGTTTTTCATTTCTATAATATCTTTTGGGATGTTAATTCTGACATCATCTCCTTCTTTCGTAAGAAGGGATTTTGTGTCTTTTATTTGTTTTTGTGTGAATGTCACTGTTGTTCTTTTTTCCTTTAGAGCATTTGCGAAATTTGTTTTTGTTGTGCTGGCGGACATGTTCTTCTGGATATTTTTGTTTATGTTGGTGTATGTACTGCCTGGTTCAAAGGTGGTGGTAGTGGCAGCAGAGTTTGTTGAACAGGTGATGGTGTCATTGCTGACGGCCGATAACTTTACTTCCTTGTTGTTGCTGTTGTTGTTGTTGTTGTCGTTGTTGCTGTTGTTGTTGTTGTTGTTGTTGTTGTCGTTGGTGGTGGTGATGATGGCGTCAGCAGCAGTGGTGCTTACGTCAGAGACATTTGTGACGGTTTTCACGCATGGTTTTGTAACCTTGGTTACAGTTTTGTTTTTGTTGTTGGTGTTGGTGGTGTTGGTGGTGGTGGTGGTGGTGAGAGGGCTGTTAGTAGCTGTACTCACAGTCTTTGTGACGTTTATAGCAACTGCGTTCGTGTCACTGCATGAGCACGCGCTATTCTGTTCTTTTTTCTCTTCTGGCATCTGAAGCCTCGGGAAATGCTTGTCAAAAGAACAAGACAAGCGTTCCAAAATTATGTTTCTCGACATTTTTCAAATGTCAAGAAGGAAATTTTTGTATTTTGCTAGGGCCGAAACTGCCCCTGGGGGTCAATTCCTGCCCTTGAAAATACACACAAATGAAGCCTAGGTGCTTCGCAACAAAATTATTTAAAAATTCCAACAAAATGTGGACAGTAAAAGGTCAAATAAACGTTTACCTTCGCAGCCGATGTGACAGCACGTCCGTGAGAAGAGATAGATAGATAGATAGATAGATAGATAGATAGATATAATAGACATATGTATATAATAGATTAGATACATTTCTTTTATTAGCCACACAGGGCTCAACGAAGATGGGACAAATACAATGTAGAGCTTTTCTTTTTGGGAGGGGGAAGGAAGGAAAAAAAAAAAAAAAAATTGGTGGTGTCGATCAAAAGGGATCGTAGGAAGGGAAAAAGGGGTAGTTCGATCAAAAGGGATCGAAAAAAAAAGAAAAGGAAAGGCCGATCAATAGGGATCGTGTATCACACAGTAATGTTCTCGTGTAAAAAGAGGGGAGGACAGTTTAGGTTTAGCCGTGGAAGGAAAAGCCCACGGAAAAGACCACGGTAACCTTGGTCAATATTCTCATTGAAGAAACTATAACAGTAAGTGACTCTCTTTTGCCTTTTTTTTTTTTTTTTATATTTTCTTGTTCATAGGGTTATGCTCAAGATGGCTCCGTCGTTCACACGTGCCATCCTTGCTACATTCACCCATCTTTTTTTGAAGCATTCACTAGACAAGACTTCCCTTTCTACTCTCAACTTCCTCTTCAGGTGATACTTGAAGAAGTTGATGAGAGATTGCCCAGAGAGGAAAGTCTTTGTCTCTAGACCTTTCAGACGCGTCCACCATACACATTCTTTCGCCATAGCCACAAGTACGATGAAAATAGCTCTTCCTTCCCGTTTAAAGGAAGGAGGCGCGACAATATTCACGATAGACTCGGCTGATAGACCGACTCGTCCCACACGCGATAGCAGTTGTTCGACGTAAGCCCACAGCTCGGAAATGGTGGGACACTGTACGAGTGCGTGCAGAACGGTTTCGTCGCTCTGCCGGCATCTCGGACAGGTCGGCCCCGTGTTTCTCGAGCCATGCCTGTAGAGCTTATCCCGAACGGGTAGTGCTTCTCGATAGCACTGCCAGGCCAGGGATCTCTGGAAGTTGTCCATAGGTCCCGGCCCGAAGGTCGTCTTAAACAGGCGGGTCAGGTATTCCTCGTCGACGCCCAGGTTCGCCCCGAGATCGTCGTCGTACCTTCCCTCCACTAATCCACTATAGAATGCGTTAGTTGTGATGCAGTCGCTCAAGGTTGACCCGGGTTGTTGGAGTTGCCGAAGAGCAGCGCGACACTCGCGGTGCCATTCGCCCTTCCTCGGCCTCTTCTTGATCCATGACTGCAGTTCGGTCATGGAGACGAGCTGCGGGAAAGCGCGCCGCACAAACGGTGACCACACCTGTTCACCGCTGTCTACGTAGAGCCGGAGATGTCGCAGTCTCAGCGCGTGTCTGCGCATCATCAACCACGGCATGCCCAGTCCTCCTTTTAACGGGTGTTGGCAGCAAACGGATCGCCTAACCATCGGAACGCTTCCTTTCCACAAGAAGCGGAAGAGGATGCGCTCCAGTTTGGTGATGGTAGGGTCGGGACAAGGAACGACGGTCAGGCGGTAGTAGATGACGGACGCGATGTACGTGTTCGCCACCTCCGCCCGACCTTTCAGGGAAAGCTTCCTCTCGGCCCATTGCCGGGCTAGAGTGGCCACCCTTCTCGTTATCTCGTCCCAGTTCTTCTCCGTTTGGAGGTCTGGACCAAACCAGACCCCGAGCATCTCAACCGGACCGTCAGTCCAACGTCCCACGACGGAGGCGCTACTTGACGGCATGGGGTTGCTTCTCCAGGTGCCGAGCCGCAAGCCCACTGACTTATCCCGGTTGATTTTCGCTCCCGTTACCGCTTCGTAGTCTCTCAGTGTCTCGCCGACAAGCTCGATGTGCTTTTGGCTAGACACTATGACGGTGACGTCGTCCGCGTATGCCGACACGCTCGTCCCGCATCCCAACTCTCGCGGGATGCCCCTCAGCGTCGCCAGCTTCCGCAGTAGTGGCTCGAGAGTCAACACGTACAGAAGCGACGAGAGGGGGCATCCCTGACGGACCGAACGTGCAATGTCGAAGGGTCTTGATAGATGCCCATTGACGCGAACTACCGAACGGATGCCTCTGTACAAGGCAGCCATCCAGCCGCGGAAAATGGGACCGAAGCCGGCTGCTATGAGGACAGCCTCCAAGTATTGATGGTCTACCCTATCGAAAGCTTTCGATTGATCTAAATTGATCAGGGCCCCACCCATGCCAGGTTCCTTAACTACCCTCTCTATGATGTAGCGCATCAGATGGAGGTTGTCATGGATGCTCCTGCCCGGCACCGCGCACGTTTGCGCCTTGCCGATCAGTTTCTCGATGACAAGCGCCAACCGCTTGGCTAACACCTTGGCCAAAATTTTCAAGTCTGCATTGAGCAGAGTGATGGGCCTAAAGTTATCTATGACGTCCCCCTTGTTTGGATCTTTCTTCAGCAGCGTTACGGCTCCTCGACTCACAAAACCGGGAATGCTCCCGTTTTGCTGCCAGTTGCAGTACACCGCCACCAAGACGTCTCCAAACAAGTCTGGCTTACAGTTGTAAAGCTCGTAGGGCAGACCATCCAAACCCGGAGATTTGTCCCTCGAGCATCCCGCCATCGCGTCCCTCACTTCCGCCGCCGTGATGGCACCTTCGCAGCACTCCGCCTCTCTTGCCGAGAGTCGTGGCAGGCTGTGCAGGTAGGCACTGAAGTCCACCCTGCGTTCTCGCTCGCCATTTGTCCCAAACAGTCGAGCAAAGTGCCGCTGAAAGGCCTCACACATTTTGCTTGGCTCGAGCAGTTCGCGCCCCTGTTCGTCCACCAGAGACCGAATGGTGGCTTTGTTGCCCTGTTGCGCCTCCACCACCCGGGCCTCTCGTGCGGCTCCAACACCTTCGTTTCTTAGAGCACGCATCCTAGCCCTGACAACGCACCCTTCGTGTTTGGCGTTGAAGTGTTGGTCAAGGGCCAACCTCGCCGCCAAAACGTCGGATGCGATGCCACTTCTAATTGCCTCTTCTAGCTTCTTAACTAGTTCACCCTCTACTCTGTTTCTGTCTATGGCTAGTGCTTTGCTATACCTAACCGCTTCTGCTTTTATTGCTCTCTTGAGGGCAAACCACCATTTGTTATTGATGATGGCTCCTGTCAAAGCCCTCTTTACTAACGTGCTAATCCGGTCTCTGAAAACTGGTCTCGACGGGAAAGACGCGTTTAGTTTCCAGTAACCGGAGCCCTGCCTATGTGTCTTATCTAAGTCTAGCGTACACGTCACAAGTTTGTGATCCGTGTAGCTGACTATGTGAAATTGTGGACACCCTATGCTATCTCTATCTACTCTCCTACACAGTATTCTATCTAGATACGATCTCGACGACCCGATGCGGTTTGTCCATGTCCACATTGGCGCATTCGGGTAATCGAGTCGGTACCTGTCAGACAGTTGAAAGCGTCTGAGCAGGTCTTTGAGGCATTTGCATCCCCGTCTATTCCTATCTCTGCCAACATAGTCTAGATGCGTGTCCAAGGTAGCATTCCAATCCCCCACTAAAAGTAAAGGACGAGACGTTCCTAGGAATACTTCTAGACGTCGAAAGAAATCCGGCCTACCTGTTAAAGGTGGTGCGTATACTGATATGAGTCGAAAAGCACACCCATCGCTGCCATCGACATCCAGAACAACCAATCTACCCTCCGGGTCTATGAATACTGTCTTTACTTCGAGATCCAGACTCTTGCGAAAGAGTACCGCCGTGCCACTACCGCCCATTCTCGGCAGACAGGGAGAAAAATAAATGTTAAACTGTCTGCCAAACATGGACGATAGGGCCCGCGTATCATGGAGTCTGGTCTCGCTTATGGCTATGATTTCTAGTTTATGTGACTTTATGTCATTTAGGAGGTACCCTTGTTTCCAAGGGGACCCCAAGCCACGCGCATTTACACAACCAATCTTGAGCATCATTTTGATTTGAGTGTTAAAGTTTTATAAAGAGAGTCACTTACCGTTTGAGAGTTTTTGTGTCTCCTCCTTCGGGTTTTCTTCGAGGAGATCACTATATAGTTTTTTCGCCAGGTATTTTTGGCATTTGCCAACTGCCTTTGGAAAAATAGATTTTAGTGTGTGGTGCAGGGTTGGTGTTATGTGTAGTATTTTGATGTGTTCTGGCGGTGTTGTGTATGGGTGGTTGCTGGTTTTTATGTCTTCGTTTGTTATGTTTGTTTTTGTGTTGATGTATTCCATCAACTCTGAGTTTTTTGTGTTGATGGCAGTGAGCATTGTGTGTGTACTTGCTTTTGGGGTTTTGTTGCTTGTGTTGTAGTTGTGTGTGCTTGTGTTGGTGTCTGGAGTGTTTTCGGGAGTTGTGTATCTCCCTGCTTTGTTTGTGTTTGCTTTTCTTTTCTTGCTCCTCTTCCTCCTTCCTTTCTGGGCTATTTGCCATTCCTCATTACTTTCATCTTCCGACGAAGGTTCTGAGGAATCGGAAGGGGGTAGGGGCAAATTGTGAGCGTCTGTGTGTGCTTGTGTGAGTGGTTGTGTTGCTGTTTTTGTTGGTGCTGATGGCTTGTTATTTGTGTGAGGTGTGTGTGATGTGGGGGAGGGGGAAACAGTCTTGGAATTTTCTTTCTTTTCCCCTGCTTCCTCACTTGTTGTTTTTGCAGATGCTGTTGTCTTCTCAGTTGCCAGTGTTGCTTGTGTTTCTCTTGTTTTGATTGTTGATGGTGGTGTTGGTAGTAGGGTTTTTTTTCCGGGTTTTGGTGGTTGCCCTTGTTGCTTTTTTTGGTTGGCGGCGGTTGGGCAACTGTCCTTGAGGTGTGCCTCGCTGCCGCATACATAACAACGTGGCCGCCTTCCTTCCACCACTACATATAACTTGTGGTCCTTTGCCAGTTGGATGTGTGTGGGGATCTTTTGGCACTCCTCTTCAGTGATATGGAGGAGGACTTCGACTTTTTTTCCCCCTTCCCAGTTTTTCTCCTCTGCAGTAGCAATTTCTAATATATTTGCCTCCTCCATTTCGAGGCATATAGAACCTACTATCCACTGTGTTTCCACTTGTGAAGGGACATTCTTTACTGTCACCTTCGTCACTCTCTGTCCAAGATAACTCGGTATCATCACCAAGTCATCTGTGTGGAGAGAGAGTGTTGAAAATTCCTTCGCTAACTGTTCGCTCTTAAAGCGTACTAGGACCGTGGCAAATTTTCGTCCCCAAGTAACATGACTTTGAAAGGGCCATATCGGTTTGAGACAAATCTCAATTTTTTGGGTGGAGAAACTCTCCGGTCGCTTCGTTTTCTTGTTGATAAGTCTGTATGATATGTGCTTCTTGTTTGTATTTTCAATAATTGCTTTTGGTATGTGTATTTGTACAGTGTCACCTTCTTTCGTGAGAAGGGATTTTGTGTCATTGATTTGTTTTTGGGTGAATGTTAATATTGTTCTTTTTTCTTTCGTTGCATCGGCAAAATTTGTTTTTGTGATGCTGGCAGATATGTTGTTTGTGGCGTTTGTGGTGTTGTTTATCTTGTTCGTCTTGTAGTTGTTGATGGTGGTATTGACAGTGGTGTTGGTACTGCCAGGTTCAAAGGTGGTGGTAGTGGCGGCAGAGTTTGTCGAAGTAGTGGTGGTGTTGGTGTTGAAGGTCGGTGTCCTGTTGTTGTTGCTGTTGTTATTGTCACTGGTAGTAGCAGTGGTGAGGACAGTGGTCGTGTTAGCAAGGACATTTGTGTCGTTGTCGTTGTTGTTGCTGTTGTTGTTGTTGTCTTTGTCGTTGTTGTTGTTGTTGTCACTGGTGACGGTGGCAGGCAAGACTGCTGTAGCAGCAGAGTTTGTACACGTGATGGTGGTAGTGGTGGTGGTTGAGGCAGCAGCAGTTGACTCAGAATCATTGCTCTTCTTCATCACTTGTCTGCGTTCATGCGGAACGGCATTAAGTGTTTTCGCCTCTGGCATTAGGAGCGGGAAGTCGGCCTCGTTGAAAACCTTAGCCATATTCGTTTTAAAGAATATGGCTAGGAACGAGGAAGATATGTTTGAATTTTTGGAAATAAGGCTCTAAATAGAGCTATTTCCGATTTGAAAAATATATGTTCACGAAGTATTTTGTGTTATACACAACTTATACAAAATTTTAAAACAAAATAGGTCTTTTAAGAGGTGAAAAATGCAACTTACATGGGAGCCGATGTGTCTACCGTCCGTCCATGATGATAGATAGATAGATACATTTCTTTTATTAGCCACACAGGGCTCAACGAAGATGGGACAAATACAATGTAGAGCTTTTCTTTTTGGGAGGGGGAAGGAAGGAAAAAAAAAAAAAAAAAAAAAAAAAAAATTGGTGGTGTCGATCAAAAGGGATCGTAGGAAGGGAAAAAGGGGCAGTTCGATCAAAAGGGATCGAAAAAAAAAGAAAAGGAAAGGCCGATCAATAGGGATCGTGTATCACACAGTAATGTTCTCGTGTAAAAAGAGGGGAGGACAGTTTAGGTTTAGCCGTGGAAGGAAAAGCCCACGGAAAAGACCACGGTAACCTTTGTCAATATTCTCATTGAAGAAACTATAACAGTAAGTGACTCTCTTTTGCCTTTTTGTTTTATTTTTTTTTTCTTGTTCATAGGGTTATGCTCAAGATGGCTCCGTCGTTCACACGTGCCATCCTTGCTACATTCACCCATCTTTTTTTGAAGCATTCACTAGACAAGACTTCCCTTTCTACTCTCAACTTCCTCTTCAGGTGATACTTGAAGAAGTTGATGAGAGATTGCCCAGAGAGGAAAGTCTTTGTCTCTAGACCTTTCAGACGCGTCCACCATACACATTCTTTCGCCATAGCCACAAGTACGATGAAAATAGCTCTTCCTTCCCGTTTAAAGGAAGGAGGCGCGACAATATTCACGATAGACTCGGCTGATAGACCGACTCGTCCCACACGCGATAGCAGTTGTTCGACGTAAGCCCACAGCTCGGAAATGGTGGGACACTGTACGAGTGCGTGCAGAACGGTTTCGTCGCTCTGCCGGCATCTCGGACAGGTCGGCCCCGTGTTTCTCGAGCCATGCCTGTAGAGCTTATCCCGAACGGGTAGTGCTTCTCGATAGCACTGCCAGGCCAGGGATCTCTGGAAGTTGTCCATAGGTCCCGGCCCGAAGGTCGTCTTAAACAGGCGGGTCAGGTATTCCTCGTCGACGCCCAGGTTCGCCCCGAGATCGTCGTCGTACCTTCCCTCCACTAATCCACTATAGAATGCGTTAGTTGTGATGCAGTCGCTCAAGGTTGACCCGGGTTGTTGGAGTTGCCGAAGAGCAGCGCGACACTCGCGGTGCCATTCGCCCTTCCTCGGCCTCTTCTTGATCCATGACTGCAGTTCGGTCATGGAGACGAGCTGCGGGAAAGCGCGCCGCACAAACGGTGACCACACCTGTTCACCGCTGTCTACGTAGAGCCGGAGATGTCGCAGTCTCAGCGCGTGTCTGCGCATCATCAACCACGGCATGCCCAGTCCTCCTTTTAACGGGTGTTGGCAGCAAACGGATCGCCTAACCATCGGAACGCTTCCTTTCCACAAGAAGCGGAAGAGGATGCGCTCCAGTTTGGTGATGGTAGGGTCGGGACAAGGAACGACGGTCAGGCGGTAGTAGATGACGGACGCGATGTACGTGTTCGCCACCTCCGCCCGACCTTTCAGGGAAAGCTTCCTCTCGGCCCATTGCCGGGCTAGAGTGGCCACCCTTCTCGTTATCTCGTCCCAGTTCTTCTCCGTTTGGAGGTCTGGACCAAACCAGACCCCGAGCATCTCAACCGGACCGTCAGTCCAACGTCCCACGACGGAGGCGCTACTTGACGGCATGGGGTTGCTTCTCCAGGTGCCGAGCCGCAAGCCCACTGACTTATCCCGGTTGATTTTCGCTCCCGTTACCGCTTCGTAGTCTCTCAGTGTCTCGCCGACAAGCTCGATGTGCTTTTGGCTAGACACTATGACGGTGACGTCGTCCGCGTATGCCGACACGCTCGTCCCGCATCCCAACTCTCGCGGGATGCCCCTCAGCGTCGCCAGCTTCCGCAGTAGTGGCTCGAGAGTCAACACGTACAGAAGCGACGAGAGGGGGCATCCCTGACGGACCGAACGTGCAATGTCGAAGGGTCTTGATAGATGCCCATTGACGCGAACTACCGAACGGATGCCTCTGTACAAGGCAGCCATCCAGCCGCGGAAAATGGGACCGAAGCCGGCTGCTATGAGGACAGCCTCCAAGTATTGATGGTCTACCCTATCGAAAGCTTTCGATTGATCTAAATTGATCAGGGCCCCACCCATGCCAGGTTCCTTAACTACCCTCTCTATGATGTAGCGCATCAGATGGAGGTTGTCATGGATGCTCCTGCCCGGCACCGCGCACGTTTGCGCCTTGCCGATCAGTTTCTCGATGACAAGCGCCAACCGCTTGGCTAACACCTTGGCCAAAATTTTCAAGTCTGCATTGAGCAGAGTGATGGGCCTAAAGTTATCTATGACGTCCCCCTTGTTTGGATCTTTCTTCAGCAGCGTTACGGCTCCTCGACTCACAAAACCGGGAATGCTCCCGTTTTGCTGCCAGTTGCAGTACACCGCCACCAAGACGTCTCCAAACAAGTCTGGCTTACAGTTGTAAAGCTCGTAGGGCAGACCATCCAAACCCGGAGATTTGTCCCTCGAGCATCCCGCCATCGCGTCCCTCACTTCCGCCGCCGTGATGGCACCTTCGCAGCACTCCGCCTCTCTTGCCGAGAGTCGTGGCAGGCTGTGCAGGTAGGCACTGAAGTCCACCCTGCGTTCTCGCTCGCCATTCGTCCCAAACAGTCGAGCAAAGTGCCGCTGAAAGGCCTCACACATTTTGCTTGGCTCGAGCAGTTCGCGCCCCTGTTCGTCCAC
Source organism: Octopus bimaculoides (assembly GCF_046866305.1). Taxonomy (NCBI): domain Eukaryota; kingdom Metazoa; phylum Mollusca; class Cephalopoda; order Octopoda; family Octopodidae; genus Octopus; species Octopus bimaculoides. The sequence continues at coordinate 65,319,476 of NC_142928.1, forward strand.
CAGAGACCGAATGGTGGTTTTGTTGCCCTGTTGCGCCTCCGCCACCCGGGCCTCTCGTGCGGCTCCAACACCTTCGTTTCTTAGAGCACGCATCCTAGCCCTGACAACGCACCCTTCGTGTTTGGCGTTGAAGTGTTGGTCAAGGGCCAACCTCGCCGCCAAAACGTCGGATGCGATGCCACTTCTAATTGCCTCTTCTAGCTTCTTAACTAGTTCACCCTCTACTCTGTTTCTGTCTATGGCTAGTGCTTTGCTATACCTAACCGCTTCTGCTTTTATTGCTCTCTTGAGGGCAAACCACCATTTGTTATTGATGATGGCTCCTGTCAAAGCCCTCTTTACTAACGTGCTAATCCGGTCTCTGAAAACTGGTCTCGACGGGAAAGACGCGTTTAGTTTCCAGTAACCGGAGCCCTGCCTATGTGTCTTATCTAAGTCTAGCGTACACGTCACAAGTTTGTGATCCGTGTAGCTGACTATGTGAAATTGTGGACACCCTATGCTATCTCTATCTACTCTCCTACACAGTATTCTATCTAGATACGATCTCGACGACCCGATGCGGTTTGTCCATGTCCACATTGGCGCATTCGGGTAATCGAGTCGGTACCTGTCAAACAGTTGAAAGCGTCTGAGCAGGTCTTTGAGGCATTTGCATCCCCGTCTATTCCTATCTCTGCCCACATAGTCTAGATGCGTGTCCAAGGTAGCATTCCAATCCCCCACTAAAAGTAAAGGACGAGACGTTCCTAGGAATACTTCTAGACGTCGGAAGAAATCCGGCCTACCTGTTAAAGGTGGTGCGTATACTGATATGAGTCGAAAAGCACACCCATCGCTGCCATCGACATCCAGAACAACCAATCTACCCTCCGGGTCTATGAATACTGTCTTTACTTCGAGATCCAGACTCTTGTGAAAGAGTACCGCCGTGCCACTACCGCCCATTCTCGGCAGACAGGGAGAAAAATAAATGTTAAACTGTCTGCCAAACATGGACGATAGGGCCCGCGGATCATGGAGTCTGGTCTCGCTTATGGCTATGATTTCTAGTTTATGTGACTTTATGTCATTTAGGAGGTACCCTTGTTTCCAAGGGGACCCCAAGCCACGCGCATTTACACAACCAATCTTGAGCATCATTTTGATTTGAGTGTTAAAGTTTTATAAAGAGAGTCACTTACCGTTTGAGAGTTTTTGTGTCTCCTCCTTCGGGTTTTCTTCGAGGAGATCACTATATAGTTTTTTCGCCAGGTATTTTTGGCATTTGCCAACTGCCTTTGGAAAAATAGATTTTAGTGTGTGGTGCAGGGTTGGTGTTATGTGTAGTATTTTGATGTGTTCTGGCGGTGTTGTGTATGGGTGGTTGCTGGTTTTTATGTCTTCGTTTGTTATGTTTGTTTTTGTGTTGATGTATTCCATCAACTCTGAGTTTTTTGTGTTGATGGCAGTGAGCATTGTGTGTGTACTTGCTTTTGGGGTTTTGTTGCTTGTGTTGTAGTTGTGTGTGCTTGTGTTGGTGTCTGGAGTGTTTTCGGGAGTTGTGTATCTCCCTGCTTTGTTTGTGTTTGCTTTTCTTTTCTTGCTCCTCTTCCTCCTTCCTTTCTGGGCTATTTGCCATTCCTCATTACTTTCATCTTCCGACGAAGGTTCTGAGGAATCGGAAGGGGGTAGGGGCAAATTGTGAGCGTCTGTGTGTGCTTGTGTGAGTGGTTGTGTTGCTGTTTTTGTTGGTGCTGATGGCTTGTTATTTGTGTGAGGTGTGTGTGATGTGGGGGAAGGGGAAACAGTCTTGGAATTTTCTTTCTTTTCCCCTGCTTCCTCACTTGTTGTTTTTGCAGATGTTGTTGTCTTCTCAGTTGCCAGTGTTGCTTGTGTTTCTCTTGTTTTGATTGTTGATGGTGGTGTTGGTAGTAGGGTTTTTTTTCCGGGTTTTGGTGGTTGCCCTTGTTGCTTTTTTTGGTTGGCGGCGGTTGGGCAACTGTCCTTGAGGTGTGCCTCGCTGCCGCATACATAACAACGTGGCCGCCTTCCTTCCACCACTACATATAACTTGTGGTCCTTTGCCAGTTGGATGTGTGTGGGGATCTTTTGGCACTCCTCTTCAGTGATGTGGAGGAGGACTTCGACTTTTTTTCCCCCTTCCCAGTTTTTCTCCTCTGCAGTAGCAATTTCTAATATATTTGCCTCCTCCATTTCGAGGCATATAGAACCTACTATCCACTGTGTTTCCACTTGTGAAGGGACATTCTTTACTGTCACCTTCGTCACTCTCTGTCCAAGATAACTCGGTATCATCACCAAGTCATCTGTGTGGAGAGAGAGTGTTGAAAATTCCTTCGCTAACTGTTCGCTCTTAAAGCGTACTAGGACCGTGGCAAATTTTCGTCCCCAAGTAACATGACTTTGAAAGGGCCATATCGGTTTGAGACAAATCTCAATTTTTTGGGTGGAGAAATTCTCCGGTCGCTTCGTTTTCTTGTTGATAAGTCTGTATGATATGTGCTTCTTGTTTGTATTTTCAATAATTGCTTTTGGTATGTGTATGTGTACAGTGTCACCTTCTTTCGTGAGAAGGGATTTTGTGTCATTGATTTGTTTTTGGGTGAATGTTAATATTGTTCTTTTTTCTTTCGTTGCATCGGCAAAATTTGTTTTTGTGATGCTGGCAGATATGTTGTTTGTGGCGTTTGTGGTGTTGTTTATCTTGTTCGTCTTGTAGTTGTTGATGGTGGTATTGACAGTGGTGTTGGTACTGCCAGGTTCAAAGGTGGTGGTAGTGGCGGCAGAGTTTGTCGAAGTAGTGGTGGTGTTGGTGTTGAAGGTCGGTGTCCTGTTGTTGTTGCTGTTGTTATTGTCACTGGTAGTAGCAGTGGTGAGGACAGTGGTCGTGTTAGCAAGGACATTTGTGTCGTTGTCGTTGTTGTTGCTGTTGTTGTTGTTGTCTTTGTCGTTGTTGTTGTTGTTGTCACTGGTGACGGTGGCAGGCAAGACTGCTGTAGCAGCAGAGTTTGTACACGTGATGGTGGTAGTGGTGGTGGTTGAGGCAGCAGCAGTTGACTCAGAATCATTGCTCTTCTTCATCACTTGTCTGCGTTCATGCGGAACGGCATTAAGTGTTTTCGCCTCTGGCATTAGGAGCGGGAAGTCGGCCTCGTTGAAAACCTTAGCCATATTCGTTTTAAAGAATATGGCTAGGAACGAGGAAGATATGTTTGAATTTTTGGAAATAAGGCTCTAAATAGAGCTATTTCCGATTTGAAAAATATATGTTCACGAAGTATTTTGTGTTATACACAACTTATACAAAATTTTAAAACAAAATAGGTCTTTTAAGAGGTGAAAAATGCAACTTACATGGGAGCCGATGTGTCTACCGTCCGTCCATGATGATAGATAGATAGATAGATAGATAGATAGATAGATAGATAGATAGATAGATAGATAGATAGATAGATAGATAGATAGATAGATAGATACATTTCTTTTATTAGCCACACAGGGCTCAACGAAGATGGGACAAATACAATGTAGAGCTTTTCTTTTTGGGAGGGGGAAGGAAGGAAAAAAAAAAAAAAAAAAAAAAAAAAAAAAAAAATTGGTGGTGTCGATCAAAAGGGATCGTAGGAAGGGAAAAAGGGGCAGTTCGATCAAAAGGGATCGAAAAAAAAAGAAAAGGAAAGGCCGATCAATAGGGATCGTGTATCACACAGTAATGTTCTCGTGTAAAAAGAGGGGAGGACAGTTTAGGTTTAGCCGTGGAAGGAAAAGCCCACGGAAAAGACCACGGTAACCTTGGTCAATATTCTCATTGAAGAAACTATAACAGTAAGTGACTCTCTTTTGCCTTTTTGTTTTATTTTTTTTTTTTCTTGTTCATAGGGTTATGCTCAAGATGGCTCCGTCGTTCACACGTGCCATCCTTGCTACATTCACCCATCTTTTTTTGAAGCATTCACTAGACAAGACTTCCCTTTCTACTCTCAACTTCCTCTTCAGGTGATACTTGAAGAAGTTGATGAGAGATTGCCCAGAGAGGAAAGTCTTTGTCTCTAGACCTTTCAGACGCGTCCACCATACACATTCTTTCGCCATAGCCACAAGTACGATGAAAATAGCTCTTCCTTCCCGTTTAAAGGAAGGAGGCGCGACAATATTCACGATAGACTCGGCTGATAGACCGACTCGTCCCACACGCGATAGCAGTTGTTCGACGTAAGCCCACAGCTCGGAAATGGTGGGACACTGTACGAGTGCGTGCAGAACGGTTTCGTCGCTCTGCCGGCATCTCGGACAGGTCGGCCCCGTGTTTCTCGAGCCATGCCTGTAGAGCTTATCCCGAACGGGTAGTGCTTCTCGATAGCACTGCCAGGCCAGGGATCTCTGGAAGTTGTCCATAGGTCCCGGCCCGAAGGTCGTCTTAAACAGGCGGGTCAGGTATTCCTCGTCGACGCCCAGGTTCGCCCCGAGATCGTCGTCGTACCTTCCCTCCACTAATCCACTATAGAATGCGTTAGTTGTGATGCAGTCGCTCAAGGTTGACCCGGGTTGTTGGAGTTGCCGAAGAGCAGCGCGACACTCGCGGTGCCATTCGCCCTTCCTCGGCCTCTTCTTGATCCATGACTGCAGTTCGGTCATGGAGACGAGCTGCGGGAAAGCGCGCCGCACAAACGGTGACCACACCTGTTCACCGCTGTCTACGTAGAGCCGGAGATGTCGCAGTCTCAGCGCGTGTCTGCGCATCATCAACCACGGCATGCCCAGTCCTCCTTTTAACGGGTGTTGGCAGCAAACGGATCGCCTAACCATCGGAACGCTTCCTTTCCACAAGAAGCGGAAGAGGATGCGCTCCAGTTTGGTGATGGTAGGGTCGGGACAAGGAACGACGGTCAGGCGGTAGTAGATGACGGACGCGATGTACGTGTTCGCCACCTCCGCCCGACCTTTCAGGGAAAGCTTCCTCTCGGCCCATTGCCGGGCTAGAGTGGCCACCCTTCTCGTTATCTCGTCCCAGTTCTTCTCCGTTTGGAGGTCTGGACCAAACCAGACCCCGAGCATCTCAACCGGACCGTCAGTCCAACGTCCCACGACGGAGGCGCTACTTGACGGCATGGGGTTGCTTCTCCAGGTGCCGAGCCGCAAGCCCACTGACTTATCCCGGTTGATTTTCGCTCCCGTTACCGCTTCGTAGTCTCTCAGTGTCTCGCCGACAAGCTCGATGTGCTTTTGGCTAGACACTATGACGGTGACGTCGTCCGCGTATGCCGACACGCTCGTCCCGCATCCCAACTCTCGCGGGATGCCCCTCAGCGTCGCCAGCTTCCGCAGTAGTGGCTCGAGAGTCAACACGTACAGAAGCGACGAGAGGGGGCATCCCTGACGGACCGAACGTGCAATGTCGAAGGGTCTTGATAGATGCCCATTGACGCGAACTACCGAACGGATGCCTCTGTACAAGGCAGCCATCCAGCCGCGGAAAATGGGACCGAAGCCGGCTGCTATGAGGACAGCCTCCAAGTATTGATGGTCTACCCTATCGAAAGCTTTCGATTGATCTAAATTGATCAGGGCCCCACCCATGCCAGGTTCCTTAACTACCCTCTCTATGATGTAGCGCATCAGATGGAGGTTGTCATGGATGCTCCTGCCCGGCACCGCGCACGTTTGCGCCTTGCCGATCAGTTTCTCGATGACAAGCGCCAACCGCTTGGCTAACACCTTGGCCAAAATTTTCAAGTCTGCATTGAGCAGAGTGATGGGCCTAAAGTTATCTATGACGTCCCCCTTGTTTGGATCTTTCTTCAGCAGCGTTACGGCTCCTCGACTCACAAAACCGGGAATGCTCCCGTTTTGCTGCCAGTTGCAGTACACCGCCACCAAGACGTCTCCAAACAAGTCTGGCTTACAGTTGTAAAGCTCGTAGGGCAGACCATCCAAACCCGGAGATTTGTCCCTCGAGCATCCCGCCATCGCGTCCCTCACTTCCGCCGCCGTGATGGCACCTTCGCAGCACTCCGCCTCTCTTGCCGAGAGTCGTGGCAGGCTGTGCAGGTAGGCACTGAAGTCCACCCTGCGTTCTCGCTCGCCATTCGTCCCAAACAGTCGAGCAAAGTGCCGCTGAAAGGCCTCACACATTTTGCTTGGCTCGAGCAGTTCGCGCCCCTGTTCGTCCACCAGAGACCGAATGGTGGTTTTGTTGCCCTGTTGCGCCTCCGCCACCCGGGCCTCTCGTGCGGCTCCAACACCTTCGTTTCTTAGAGCACGCATCCTAGCCCTGACAACGCACCCTTCGTGTTTGGCGTTGAAGTGTTGGTCAAGGGCCAACCTCGCCGCCAAAACGTCGGATGCGATGCCACTTCTAATTGCCTCTTCTAGCTTCTTAACTAGTTCACCCTCTACTCTGTTTCTGTCTATGGCTAGTGCTTTGCTATACCTAACCGCTTCTGCTTTTATTGCTCTCTTGAGGGCAAACCACCATTTGTTATTGATGATGGCTCCTGTCAAAGCCCTCTTTACTAACGTGCTAATCCGGTCTCTGAAAACTGGTCTCGACGGGAAAGACGCGTTTAGTTTCCAGTAACCGGAGCCCTGCCTATGTGTCTTATCTAAGTCTAGCGTACACGTCACAAGTTTGTGATCCGTGTAGCTGACTATGTGAAATTGTGGACACCCTATGCTATCTCTATCTACTCTCCTACACAGTATTCTATCTAGATACGATCTCGACGACCCGATGCGGTTTGTCCATGTCCACATTGGCGCATTCGGGTAATCGAGTCGGTACCTGTCAAACAGTTGAAAGCGTCTGAGCAGGTCTTTGAGGCATTTGCATCCCCGTCTATTCCTATCTCTGCCCACATAGTCTAGATGCGTGTCCAAGGTAGCATTCCAATCCCCCACTAAAAGTAAAGGACGAGACGTTCCTAGGAATACTTCTAGACGTCGGAAGAAATCCGGCCTACCTGTTAAAGGTGGTGCGTATACTGATATGAGTCGAAAAGCACACCCATCGCTGCCATCGACATCCAGAACAACCAATCTACCCTCCGGGTCTATGAATACTGTCTTTACTTCGAGATCCAGACTCTTGTGAAAGAGTACCGCCGTGCCACTACCGCCCATTCTCGGCAGACAGGGAGAAAAATAAATGTTAAACTGTCTGCCAAACATGGACGATAGGGCCCGCGGATCATGGAGTCTGGTCTCGCTTATGGCTATGATTTCTAGTTTATGTGACTTTATGTCATTTAGGAGGTACCCTTGTTTCCAAGGGGACCCCAAGCCACGCGCATTTACACAACCAATCTTGAGCATCATTTTGATTTGAGTGTTAAAGTTTTATAAAGAGAGTCACTTACCGTTTGAGAGTTTTTGTGTCTCCTCCTTCGGGTTTTCTTCGAGGAGATCACTATATAGTTTTTTCGCCAGGTATTTTTGGCATTTGCCAACTGCCTTTGGAAAAATAGATTTTAGTGTGTGGTGCAGGGTTGGTGTTATGTGTAGTATTTTGATGTGTTCTGGCGGTGTTGTGTATGGGTGGTTGCTGGTTTTTATGTCTTCGTTTGTTATGTTTGTTTTTGTGTTGATGTATTCCATCAACTCTGAGTTTTTTGTGTTGATGGCAGTGAGCATTGTGTGTGTACTTGCTTTTGGGGTTTTGTTGCTTGTGTTGTAGTTGTGTGTGCTTGTGTTGGTGTCTGGAGTGTTTTCGGGAGTTGTGTATCTCCCTGCTTTGTTTGTGTTTGCTTTTCTTTTCTTGCTCCTCTTCCTCCTTCCTTTCTGGGCTATTTGCCATTCCTCATTACTTTCATCTTCCGACGAAGGTTCTGAGGAATCGGAAGGGGGTAGGGGCAAATTGTGAGCGTCTGTGTGTGCTTGTGTGAGTGGTTGTGTTGCTGTTTTTGTTGGTGCTGATGGCTTGTTATTTGTGTGAGGTGTGTGTGATGTGGGGGAAGGGGAAACAGTCTTGGAATTTTCTTTCTTTTCCCCTGCTTCCTCACTTGTTGTTTTTGCAGATGTTGTTGTCTTCTCAGTTGCCAGTGTTGCTTGTGTTTCTCTTGTTTTGATTGTTGATGGTGGTGTTGGTAGTAGGGTTTTTTTTCCGGGTTTTGGTGGTTGCCCTTGTTGCTTTTTTTGGTTGGCGGCGGTTGGGCAACTGTCCTTGAGGTGTGCCTCGCTGCCGCATACATAACAACGTGGCCGCCTTCCTTCCACCACTACATATAACTTGTGGTCCTTTGCCAGTTGGATGTGTGTGGGGATCTTTTGGCACTCCTCTTCAGTGATGTGGAGGAGGACTTCGACTTTTTTTCCCCCTTCCCAGTTTTTCTCCTCTGCAGTAGCAATTTCTAATATATTTGCCTCCTCCATTTCGAGGCATATAGAACCTACTATCCACTGTGTTTCCACTTGTGAAGGGACATTCTTTACTGTCACCTTCGTCACTCTCTGTCCAAGATAACTCGGTATCATCACCAAGTCATCTGTGTGGAGAGAGAGTGTTGAAAATTCCTTCGCTAACTGTTCGCTCTTAAAGCGTACTAGGACCGTGGCAAATTTTCGTCCCCAAGTAACATGACTTTGAAAGGGCCATATCGGTTTGAGACAAATCTCAATTTTTTGGGTGGAGAAATTCTCCGGTCGCTTCGTTTTCTTGTTGATAAGTCTGTATGATATGTGCTTCTTGTTTGTATTTTCAATAATTGCTTTTGGTATGTGTATGTGTACAGTGTCACCTTCTTTCGTGAGAAGGGATTTTGTGTCATTGATTTGTTTTTGGGTGAATGTTAATATTGTTCTTTTTTCTTTCGTTGCATCGGCAAAATTTGTTTTTGTGATGCTGGCAGATATGTTGTTTGTGGCGTTTGTGGTGTTGTTTATCTTGTTCGTCTTGTAGTTGTTGATGGTGGTATTGACAGTGGTGTTGGTACTGCCAGGTTCAAAGGTGGTGGTAGTGGCGGCAGAGTTTGTCGAAGTAGTGGTGGTGTTGGTGTTGAAGGTCGGTGTCCTGTTGTTGTTGCTGTTGTTATTGTCACTGGTAGTAGCAGTGGTGAGGACAGTGGTCGTGTTAGCAAGGACATTTGTGTCGTTGTCGTTGTTGTTGCTGTTGTTGTTGTTGTCTTTGTCGTTGTTGTTGTTGTTGTCACTGGTGACGGTGGCAGGCAAGACTGCTGTAGCAGCAGAGTTTGTACACGTGATGGTGGTAGTGGTGGTGGTTGAGGCAGCAGCAGTTGACTCAGAATCATTGCTCTTCTTCATCACTTGTCTGCGTTCATGCGGAACGGCATTAAGTGTTTTCGCCTCTGGCATTAGGAGCGGGAAGTCGGCCTCGTTGAAAACCTTAGCCATATTCGTTTTAAAGAATATGGCTAGGAACGAGGAAGATATGTTTGAATTTTTGGAAATAAGGCTCTAAATAGAGCTATTTCCGATTTGAAAAATATATGTTCACGAAGTATTTTGTGTTATACACAACTTATACAAAATTTTAAAACAAAATAGGTCTTTTAAGAGGTGAAAAATGCAACTTACATGGGAGCCGATGTGTCTACCGTCCGTCCATGATGATAGATAGATAGATAGATAGATAGATAGATAGATAGATAGATAGATAGATAGATAGATAGATAGATAGATAGATAGATAGATAGATGCACGTATGCATGTAAAGATCGTGAGTATATGTATCCATACGCCTGTATGAAATAATTGTTTTTATATAACATGTTGCTCTTACACTTATTACTGTCATATAATACAGTTTATTTCTCTTCATATCCGTATGTCTGTATATCTATATATATTTGTATGGGTGCTTTGCTTCGGTTTTTCAGTTTTAATTTATGATATTTATCATTTCACATTACTCCTGAATCCTTTTCCTACCATTATTGTCATCGTTGTTGTTGTTACTGTTGTTATTATTGTTGTTGTTGTTGTTGTTGTTGTTGTTAATTTTGCTTATGTTCTCGTTATTGCAATGGTGTTTCGGTTATTGTTCATATTATGTTTGCTGTTGTCACATTATGTCGTTATTGATGTACTGGTGTTTTCGCTGCTTGTAAATCCTGTTGAATCGACTATTATTATTATTCTTATTCTTATTATTATTGTTCTTGATGTTATTTGCCGTGGTGGGCCGTGATACTTGAGGGGGCGGTTTTAGCAGGATGACAATGTTGTTATTGTTCATATTAATGCGTGATGATGGTGGCGGTAGCTGTGGTGGCGGTAGTTGTGGTGGCGGTAGTTGTGGTGGTGGTGGTGGTGGTGGTGGTGGTGGTGGTGGTGGTGGTGGTGGTGGTGGTGGTGCGGTAGATGTGATAGCTGTGATAGCGGTTTTAGTAGAATGACAATGCTGTTATGGTGATGGTATTGTTGATGGTGGTGGTGGTGGTGGTGGTGGTGATGGTGGTATTGATGGTGGTGATGTAGTGATAGTGATGGTGGTGGCGGCAGTGGCATTGGTGGTGGTGCCGGTGGTGGTGGTGGTGGTGGTGGTGGTGGAGATTTAAGTAGGATGACAATGTTGATGTGTTGTTCTTAATATTAATAGTAGTCGTCGTGATGATGATGATGATGATGATGATGCTGGTAGCGATGCTGGTGATGATGGTGGCGAGGGTGGTGGCAGGGATGGTGGTGATGGATGTGATTGTTGTGGTGATTATTGACCGTTGTGGAGGCGGTGGTTGTGGTGGTAGTAGTAGTAGTGGTAGTAGTAGTAGTAGTAGTAGTAGTAGTAGTGGTAGTAGTAGTAGTAGTAGTAGTAGTGGTGGTGGTAGATGTCAGTGGTGGTGGGAGGACGGAGGCGGTTGTAGTGATTGAAGAGTCCTTGTCGTCGTCATCGTCGTCGTCGTCGTCGTTTTCGCGGTCTTGGTTGTTATGATGATGATGATAAGTTGAAGTGGTTGTGGAGGTTGTGGTGGTGGTGAAGAAGAAGAAGAAGAAGAAGAAGAAGAAGAAGAAGAAGAAGAAGAAGAAGAAGAAGAAGATGATGATGATGATGATGATGATGATGATGATGATGATGATGATGATGATGACATCGGTGGTGGTTTGTTGCGCTGGTGAGGATGGAGGAGACGGTGTCGCCGCCACAACTGTTCTTTTTGACGTCATTTAAAGACGCATTTGTTAGAGCTTCAAGAGAGACAATAAAAACGCCGATCGCTTTTAGAGAGACTGCGTGCTGCGTGTTTATGTGTGCGAGTGTGTGTTGTTTGTGACGGTTCTTACTGCTTTGGTAATAATTGTGTTACCCTTTCGGTGTACATTACAAGGGCCAACAATGCCACAGAGCGACGTGGGCGATCAACAGCACCGCCAGACCACACAGGTGAATCAGCCAAACAAACGAGCAATAGAGACAAGATTCGGAGGAGCTGGACTGCTGTTACGAACACTTCATATATCACTATTTTCTGCTCACCTATTTGTTTCTGCGGTAAAACTTGAGAGAACTTACTTCATATACGCACACTAATTATTGTTTTGAACAGAGATTAACCTAATATATATGCGTGGTCGTGGGAGGAAATATTGTAACTGTATCTGTGTATGTGTAGCTGGGTAACCGCACTAATTTATATCTAAGTTTGTGAATATAATTCTGTGTGTGTGTGTGTGTGTGTGTGTGTGTGTGTGTGTGTGTGTGTGTGTGTATACCGGATTAAGCAAATAAAAGCAAAACAAGGTCGAAAAAATAGTACTCAAATACTAGAGGTAGAGTAATATGCTTTACTGAAAAGCAGCAAAAGTATTAGCAAAAACTGACTGTTACTCAGAGTTTCACGTTCCCGTTCGTTGGACAGTTTTGTTTAGAATTCTAAACAAAACTGTCCAACGAGCGGGAATGTGAAACTGAGTAAAACTCTGAGTAAGTTTTTGTAAAATTTTTGCTGCTTTTCAATAAAGTATATATATATATATATATATATATATATATATATATATATATAAAGGAGCAGCTATTTGAATACATGCATATGTAATTTTGTTATTGTTTTTACTTTTTGTATGTGTGTGTGTATGATAAGTGTCTAGAAGGACATAATTAAAATGTAAATTGATCAGGTGATTGATATTAATTAGATGCTAAATAATAATTTGGTTGAGCGTGGAAGGAAGAAATGTATTTTTTACGATTTTCAAGTAAAAGGGGAATTTGGATCAAGAACTTCGCGCTCCGCGAATATACCATTACCTCCCAAAGAATGTGTGTGTGTTCGCGCGTCTGGGACAGGAACCCATATTTTCTGTACACTTTCCCATTTAAGAGGTTTTCTAACTCAATATTTAGATGCTGTAAAGCGGAAAGCTGGCAGAAACGTTAGCACACCGAGCGAAATGCTCAACGGTATTTCATCTGTCTACGTTCTGAGTTGAAATTCTGGCGAGGTCGACTTTACCTTTTATCCTTTCGGGGTCGATAAATTAAGTACCAGTTGAGTATTGGGGTAGATCTAATCGACTGGCTCCCTCCCAAAAAATTTCGGGCCTTGTGCCTAGAGTAGAAAAGAATATTTAGATATTATTCTTTATAGTTTTATTTACTTTGCGTTCCACCATTAAATACGATTTATTCCGTGTTTCTCGAAGCTTATAGATTCTTATGACATAAAATACTAATCTTACGGGTAAGAACAAAGCTTCTAAAACAGTCAAAGTGATTCAAAAGCTTGGTTTGGTACAATGGTAGACTGTCTGCCATCTTCATAGAAATGTAGATTCGAATCCCACGAGTAACCTTCGACATTTTCCATCAAAGGGTTATTTTAACCTAATATTTACACGCTCTTTAATATGGCGTTATCTACCTCGAGTTCCACTGTTAAATTCGATTTATTTCATGCCTCTTGAAGTTTTAAAATTCTTATGACGTAATCAATTTATAAATATAAATCCATAGCCTGAATATAAAATTAAGATTATACAATAATCACTCACCATATCACACCCTCAGTACATCGCGGATTTTTCTGGCTAATATATGTAAATTTATATCGGGACTCCTCAGCATATGGCGGGTTTCTGCAGCCGATAGGCATTTATATTTCTTTAGATTTTAATTATTTCTGTGGTAAAATAAGCATTTTCACGCCTAAAAGTTAATAAATTAATAAATAAAAATACAATACAGTATTGCACTGTATAACACTCTCTTTACTCTTTTACTCAGTTATTTGTTTCAGTCATTTGACTGCGGCCATGCTGGAACACCGCCTTTAGTCAAGCAAATCGACCCCGGGACTTATTCTTTGTAAGCCTAGTACTTATTCTATTTGTCTCTTTTGCCGAACCGCTAAGTTACGGGGACGTAAACACATCAGCATTGGTTGTCAAGCGATGCTGGGGGACAAATACAGACACACAAACATACACACACAAATATATATACATATATACGACAGGCTTCTTTCAGTTTCCGTCTACCAAATCCACTCACAAGGCTTTGGTCGGCCCGAGGCTATAGTAGAAGACACTTGTCCAAGGTGCCACGCAGTTGGACTGAACCCGGAATCATGTGGTTCGTAAGCAAGCTACTTACCACACAGCCACCCATACGCCATTCAATAAAATACATTAAAAGGAAATACGTAGTGTACCGTAAGTGAGTAAACAAAGAATCGCACATGCTGTATGGAAAACAGGCGAGTGTGTGGTGTTGTTTTGCATTTATAATAAGATAAATATCTACAAATTATAAAAATAATTGAAAAAATATACAGTACAGTACTGTTTCTACTTCACAGATTTTCACCTATCGCAGGGATTTTGGAACATAACACCCGCAATAGTCGAGGGAATGCTGTACACTGTAAATGATGATGTACATGAACAACAAAGCATGATAACGAAATGGCTGTGTGGTAAGCAGTTTGCTTCCCAATCACATAGTTTCGGGTTCAGTTCCAATACGTGGAATCTTGGGTAAATGTCTTCTACTATAGCTTCGGGCCAATCAAAGCCTTGTGGGTGAAATTGGTAGCGGGAAACTGAAAGAATCTCATTGTATCTATTTGTGTGTGTGTGCGTGTGCACGTGTGTGTGTTAGTGTTTATGCCTTTGCGTCTGTGTCTGTTCTCCGCCACCGCTTGACAACTAGTGTTATTGGGCTTACACCCCACGTAATATAGTGGTACGGCAAAAGAGAATAATAGAATAAGTACTAGACTTTAAAGAATTAAGTACTGGAGTCGATTCGTTCGACTAAATCTTTTCAAGGCGGTGCCCCAGCATGGCCGCATTCCAACGACTGAAAGAAGTATAAGAGAAAGAGGTAACCTGAGAACAGTTTACCAACGTACAAATGACACAATTACGCTGCTCAACAGTTGGAGTGATGCTTCTTTGCCTCCAATTTATCAAAAGTGTGATGAAGCATGCTTCGGCTACATTTTTGCAGTTATCTTCTGGGGCGAAACCTGCTGTATTTTCTCTTTCGAATACGAAACTGATCACGTATAAACTGCAGTTTTCTTTTCTAAACGATACCCTGCATTATCTATCGAGTTCAAGTCATAAGATGTTCCTGGCTATCAACCTAGCACAGTCGTACTGTTAGCTTTAAGCCAGTCTTCCAAGTATTTTGCAGAATGCCATGGTGTATAACTCTTTTGGTATAGAGAATAAAGTTGGGTGATCATATGTGTAGACAACTTCTTCAGGATATCCAGAAAGATTTTAGCATTTATAAACAAGAGTGCATTCTGCACCAAAAGCCGATATGAGAGTTTCTCTCACGGTATCTACCGCAGTATAGTTTGTTCTAACAGAACATCAACGCTTAAGCCGGGATAAATATTACCTTTCGGTATTAATACTGCTTCAGTAGCTAATATATATTTAGTGTTTATGTTACAACTTGAAGTATTATCCAAATTACCATCTCTTCATTTTTCAGAAATCCTTTATCCTTTCTCATAATAAATGTGTATTTCTTGACATGGCACCATGAATTTGATGAACGACAAACAAAAATAATTAAATTCAAATTGTCGGATAGAATTGTTCACCGCTAAACATAATTTTAAGCCACTCTTTCCTAATCCAGATTTTACGATTCCTTTAGGTTTTTACGGTCCAGACTGGGTTTCTTTTTATTTATTTATTTATTTTTATTCTTTTTTTATGGTATCATTTTTTTTACTGGATGTCTGGCAACTGGACAAAAGTTATTTTCAATAATAAACATCTTATGGTCGAAGATATGCATGTATTTTACTGTTGCGGATATTTTTTGTTTATATATAACACTGATAGGCATATATATATATATACATATATATATATATATATATATATATATATATATATATATATATATATATATATATATATATATATATATATATATATATATATATATATATATATAAAGAGAGAGAGAGAGAGGCATAACCGAAGTACGAAAAATCATACGATCATTTTAAAGTATTTTGGTACGAGGTCTATATAAATAATTTGCATCCACCTATCTGAAGAAAACGTGATAAATCTTTCTGCACAGCACAAAGAAATGTATTTAGCCGAGTTTATATTTTCCTGAACGTGAGTCCGTTGCCTCGCAGACCGATAATCTGAGCCCTAATTTCAGATGACAATACCATAAATTTATAAAATAGTCATTTGAAATAGCAATGTCAAGTACGTCGTGAGTGACGAAGTAGTATTTCATTATTCCTACATCATGTTGTTTAATACAAAGAAATAAACTTTTGATTCTTGCAAATATCTTGGAGTTAATTGATATATTTTCTCTTCGTATCTAGAAATATTTAGATAAGTATTAAACATTATTTTTGCATTCATACTTTAGACGTGTACTGTAGATCGTATGTATGTATGTATGTATGTATGTATGTATATATATATATATATATATATATATATATATATATATATATATATATATATATATACACGTCTGTGTGTACGTATAAATACTACACACACACACACACATATATTTATGTGTGGATACATATATAAATCTACATATATATATATTTATATATATATATATATATATATATATATATATATATATATATATATATATACATATTTATATGTATGCGTGTGTCTATATATATGTATATATACATATGTATATACATACATATACATGCACACATATATATATGTATGTATATATGTACATACATATATATATATATATATATATATATATATATATATATATATATATATATATATATATATATATATATATATATATATATATACATATACATATACATATACATACATACACACGCACATACACAAACACACACACACACGCACATTATAATATATATATATATATATATATATATATATATATATATATATATATATACATATACATATACATATTATATATATATATATATATATATATATATATATATATCTATATATATATATATATATATATATATATATATATATATATATATATATATATATATATATATATATATATATATATATATATATATATATATATATATATATATATATATATATATATATATATATATATATATATATGCATTTGAAGTAACGCGATTAAACAATAAATGGCTTAGACTTCCATTCGGGAAAATTAATTATCCCGGATTAGTATAGTTAACTCTGGTATCGTGTCTAAAATTCGAAATTGGCCAGAAGTTGATCAGAGTAAATAGCAGCTTGAATAAGAATAATATTAATGATACACAAGCCTCGCTTGATTCCAATCAAACATTTAGTTTGCATCAACAAACCAGTTTCTATAATGTATCGTTTATCCGCCTTAGTATATCCTTCATGTTGTTTATATTCATTTCGTTTCTGAAATCTCTAGTATTTTAGTCATGCATTTTTCTTTTCTTTTATTCTTTTTTTTTGTTTTTACCTTTTTGTTTTTTTTTCATACTCATAATAGGGAGGTATTGCGCGGCACTTTTTTTTTTTTTTTTTCGCTTTGCTTGCTTAAATATATGTATAGCGGCGAAGAAAAACACTGTTAGATTATTAATAATAGATAAAATATAAAATAATAATAATAATAATAATAATAATAATAATAATAATAATAATAATAATAATAATAATAATAATAATAATAATAATAATAATGATAATAATAATAATAATAATAATGTAAAGGATTGATAAATGAGTAAAAACCAAACAAATGTGTAAAAAAAATGTGTAAAGCAAAACAAACATGTGCTGGTCTTAAAAATAGATTTAATATTCAAGAAAGACTTCTGTTGTTTTTTGTTTTTTTGTTTTTTTAAATTTTTATTTTTCTTCCATTACATCGTTTAGTTTATTTGAGATTTTTCGACCAAACAAATGCTCCGCGTCATTGTTATTGTTGTTTAGCACCAGGTCAGCTCCGAAGAAGCAAACATATGATCATTTCAGTCATGACTAACCTGATTTTTATTCTTATCTACTGAAAACCTAAGATAACACGTAACTTGTCCTTTTCTAAAAAAAAATGTAGGTTATGATTTCTGTGAAATTTGGCTGCTATTTCTAGTAGACTGGATGTTTATGCATGCACAGGCATCCTCCTGTTTCTTCAAAGTGCTATCATGAAAAAAAAAAGCAAAATATTGTTTTGCAATAAGCAAGTATTTTGGTTGAGGTTTGTTGTGTGTTTTTCATTAGCGTTGTTGGTTTTATTATCTTTATTATTTTATTTTAAAATAAGGAATAACAGTCTTGGAACAAACACAGACTGGGAACAGAGAGCTTGAACAGAAAAGAAAGCTAGGAAAGCGAGAATATAAACACTCAATCGCCAAATGAATAATTCAAAAGACCCACAGAGTAAATACAACTAAAATTACTATAACACAGACAGGCACATAAATACATGGATAAAGGAAGGAAGGAAGGAAGGAAGGAAGGAAATACCATAACATTTCTCCAGTTTAAGGCTGCACTTTTTGCAGAATCACGCGGAGAGGAAAGTGACGCGAAAAGAAAACAAACGATTTCTTTAGATTCCCGAAGTATTGTCAACTTAGCGACCGAACAACAAACCAACACACACACACACTCACGCACGTACGCATGAGCATGTCCCTACCATAGTCATATACCCACAGCCTACCTCCCAGCATTAAGTGTTTGGTTATATTATTGCTCTCTGTATTTCTCTTTGCAGCGCCTGTCGAATATTTGACGAACGATAATGTTTTTATTAGATTCTGCATTAAGTGAAAATAAAACAACCTTATACACCAGATTTGTTTTGCTTTTCACGAAAGTCAATGAAAATCCTTTTCTCGCTGTTGCCATTCCAATATTGTTTCATTTCCTCAATGTACAGCTTTGTACCAATCTAAGATAGTGATAGTATTTCGCCATTGCGTTGATGGACTGTAGATTGGCAGAATCTGTAGAATAATGAGTAGAAAATGTCTTTGTAGTATTGAATGCGTTTTTCTGAATTTTATTTTTGCTTTATGGTTACCGTTTAAGTGTGGAGGCGCAATGGCCCAGTGGTTAGGGCAACGGACACGCGGTCATAGGATCGCGGTTTCGATTCCCAGACCGGGCGTTGTGAGTGTTTATTGAGCGAAGACACCTAAAACTCCACGAGGCTCCGGCAAGGGATGGTGGCGAACCCTGCTGTACTCTTTCACCACAACTTCCTCTCACTCTTACTTCCTGTTTCTGTTGTGCCTGTAATTCAAAGGGTCAGCCTTGACACACTGTGTCACGCTGAATATCCCCGAGAACTACGTTAAGGGTACACGTGTCTGTGGAGTGTTCAGCCACTTGTACGTTAATTTCACGAGCAGGTTGTTCCGTTGATCGGATCAACTGGAACCCTCGACGTCGTAAGCGACGGAGTGCCAACAAAACCGTTTAGTTCAAGGAAGGGAAACAGCGACATTGAGCGTTTCTTCCTGTTTCGTTTTTTTCTTCTTTTCTTCTTTTTTTTTTCTTTTTTGTAATATTTTTAAGGGTTAAGGCGACGAGCTGGTAGAATCGTTAGCACGACGGGCAAGATGCTTAGCGGTATTTCGTCCGTCTTTACATTCTGAGTTCGAATTCCACCGAAGTTTACTACCTTTCATCCTATCGGGTTCGATAAAACAAGTACGAGTTGTGCAGTGGGTTGATGTAATCGAGTAACTCCCTTTCTCGAACTTGCTGGCCTTGTGCTAATATTTTCAAGGTATTTTTTCTTGTTGCCTTGTACAAGCATTCGGGCCAGGTTTTTGATGGACAATAATTTCCTCCTTGATATATATATATATATATATATATATATATATATATATATATATATATATATATATATATATATATAGACCATTCTAGAGTACATACTGCCTTATCTTCGAAACGTCGAGTTAGAATAGAAGCAGCTGATGAATAATTCCAAGTGGCTTTCTGTTTTCCTATGTGTTCGTTCCGTTGTCTGTAGTTCATTGTTCTAACGTCCTGTACCCTGATACGCATCTATATACACATGTAGATGAAAGTATATACATATATGTGTGTATACATGCATATATATTTTTTGTAAATATATATATATATATATATATATATATATATATATATAATATAGCAAACGTCTAAAGCTCTGGTAGGGTGTAAAGTAGCGTTGCAAATAGAGTTGGTACAAATGCAAGCAAATACGACGAATCATTAAAGATGTGTTAAAGAATTTTCTTTGTCTTCCCCTCATTTGTATATATATATATATATGTGTGTGTGTGTGTGTGTGTGTGTGTGTGTGTGTGTGTATGTATGTATTTATATAATTAAATATATACATATATATATACGCGAGTGGCTGTTCTTAGTACTTCTGATTCCCCATATTAATGTTATTTGCCATAACAAACCGATTACGACAAAGATGCACAGCACAATTTATATGCCCTTATACACATGCGAACACACACACACACACACACACACACACACACACACACACATCACACATGCACATAAATTCATACATACAAATACACACACACACACACACACAAACACATACAAATATGCACTGAACAATTACACACAATAACACAAACAAATGCAGTTAATTATACACATACAAAATCGTACATAAACACAAATGCATTCACACACCCACATGTGTGTGTGCGCGTGCGCGCGTATGTATATGCACGCGCACGTGATATATGAATTGAACAGAAACTCTCCGCACGCATACACAATACATAAGTATGCAAATTTCCGCATCAGTTATATTATCGTTCTTTTACCTCATGATTCTTGTTTACAATCAGCCACGCTTCCTGTTTCCTTTCTTATCTCAAACATATTCCCCACACCACTACAACTTCCAAAGAAGTTTTCTGCCAATAAAAGTCCTATATAATTAACAAAATACTTCCTTTAAATTTTCAATCTGTTTAAATTACTGTAAAATATCCTCGAGTTATTTAGCAAATAATCTCATCGCTTCTTTTATTTTGTCCTGTTTAGCAAATTGACCAGCAGAAACATGGCTATATTCTGTGAAACACGTTTGCAAGTTACTGATATAACGTATATATATATATATATATATATATATATATATATATATATATATATATATGAACAAAACAATAGGGATCCTTTTACCCATGCGGTTTATAAATGCACACACGATATATCCAAAACAACACCTCTGTCTTTTAAAAGAACAATTAGATTCTCGGAAAACATCAATTGTTTCTTGATCCGCAAAAACTGGCGGACGTTTTGAAGCCAAACCGGACGTGACAGCTGCACCGTTTTTAGTTTAGAAACAAAAGCTCCACGCCCATCGGTCACTTGATCGGAAAACTAAATGCTGTGGAAAGACTACAAAATTAGTTAAATCCCTTGTTCCGACAGATGCCGGGCGTGACTTCGGTTCATGATCGGCCATCTCCGGTAACGGCTATAATAGTTATTAAAGACACGTATGTGCCACTGGCCTTGCGTAAGGCGCGTACTCAGAAACAATGAGAGACGATTGTTGTGAAAACGAAGCGCTGGCTTCGATAAGTGAAATGTTTAATCCTACCGACTGACACCAGCCAAGATAGAATAGATTTAAGTAATACCGAGAAATTGATCAAGTATTGGCGTGACGGTTGGCCTAGGAGTCTGTGGCTTGCTTGTTAACTTTCGGTCTATTGTTCTTTCTTTGGATTTAATTTCAAAGACGATAGTTCGAGATTGACGATATTGACAGTTGGTCAAAATCCATTTTATCCTTCCTTCCTCTTCCCCGCTCTTTCTCTTTTCCCTCTGTCTCCTCTCTCTCTCTCTCTCTCTCTCTCTCTCTCTCTCTCTCTCTCTCACACACACACACTCTCTCTCATTTGCTCCCCTTCTCTCTCTATTTCTTTCTCTAATTGGATACGCCTATTTTCCAGATAGCATCAATCAAATCGAAGTGAGTCAGATATTTCTAGAAAATCGTAAAAGCAAAATGAGTGGAATGCACATCGAATCGGATGGTCAATGGATCTCGCACGTGTTGGCTGACGTTTGGTTTCCTTTTGTTGTCGAAAATCATCGAAAAATTGTGGCGTTAAGAGACCTTGCTGATGTTGCTTCATAAGGGGTTGGTTGGATGGATGGATGTGGGTGGCGACCGCCCAAACGTTTCCAACACTGGACAATCGGTTCTTCGAACGTTTGGGAGAGTGTGATTAAATAAACTGATAGATTCTATTACATTAACAAGCACTACATGTTTTTATTAGATATTAATCAATAACAGCAACACTGACAATATCAAGAACTAGAAGAACAATAAAGAGTAAAAGACTCGCATACATATCGGAGCTCATACATAAACACATACCACACAAAAACGAACAAACATGCGTGTACATGAGAGGGAATATTTTTATGACTGCTTCGTATGCGTATGTGTGCATACATTTAAAATGGCGCAGTTTTCAGCAAACGTAAATGGTAGTACTCAATACAGAGTGTATAGTATATTATATATTCAAAGATTTTTTTAAACTCGTGACTCCAGTTTCGTGTAACTTGTGATCGTCATTCGCCTGATAATTTAATCGTAGTGAAATGAAATTCGAGTCACAAGAATCGGAATTCAGTTGAATTAATAATGATAATAATAATAATAATAATAATAATAATAATAATAATAATAATAATAATAACAACAACAATAACAGAAGTGGCACAAGGTCAGAAATTTCGGGGAAAGAGAAAAGCTAATTACATCGATCCCAGTGCTCACGTCGTACTTGTTTTATCGACCCTGACAGGATAAAAGGCAAAGTCGATCTCGGTAGAATGTGAACTCAGAACGTAAAGTCGGTCGAAATGCCACTAAGCGATTTTTTTCCGGCGCATTAATGAGTTTACCAGCACGCTGGCTTAATAATAATGATGACAATGATGATGATGATGATGATGATAATAATAATAATAATAATGATTTACCTGGATTTACTTACTCTTTATTTTTATTGGTATTTTTAATGCCTATTCTAAAATCTTTAACACACACGCGCGCGCGCACACACACACACACACACACACACACACACACACACACACACATAGGTATGCATGTATGTATGTATGTACGCATATATTTGTATATGACAGCCTTCAGTACAGTCCATGTCTATCAAATTCCACTTATAAGTTTTTGGTCAATCCGAGACTATAGTAAAATTAACTTGCTGCAGACACCTTGCAATGGAATCGAACCTCAGATTACTTAATTACGATGCAAACTCCCTAGCCAAACAATCATGTCACTCATACGTATATATTATATCAGTATAATGCGTGCAGGGTGATAATGAGAGAGAAATATAGAATTAAATGGGTGGATGAATGTATATGCATATATATAGTCTCATCCCATGAATAATGCGGCTTTTTTATTCTTTTATTTTTCAAAATTATTTAGATTTCAAAATGCTCTTTTTTAATCTAAAATATACTCTCCTTCATTTTCTACAATGCTCTTCCATCTATCTGGTATATATATATGACGGGCTTCTTTCAGTTTCCGTCTACCAAATCCACTCACAAGGCTTTGTCGATTTGTGCCTATAGTAGAAGATACGTATCCAAAGTTCCATGTAGAGGGACTGAACCTGGAACTATGTGATTGGGAAGCAAACTTCTTACCATAGAGCAGCACCTATGTAAATTATAACTTAGTGATGCAATTCTATAAAAAGTATCACTTACTACACAATAACTTGATACCCATCCAATGGGCATCCATAGAAGAAATGATTAATTGGGGACTAATAAACATCAAGAAGTAATAACAGAAATTTTTTACTATTTTTACCTTCTCTCTCCCTCTCTCCAACTCACCAGAAAAGGATTCTGCTGGGCCTTGTTGGTTATGATTAAAAAGAGGTATCAAATTATTTATATTATTTACAATTGACGGATATTTGTTTTCATCTCGTTTGTTGTTAACACAACGTTTCGACTGATATACCCTCTAACCTTCATCAGGCGTCTTGGGGAAATTTCGAACTTGGGTTCTCATTCCTAAGGTATTTTTCGATGTTGTTATTATTATTATTCAGGTCACTGACTGGAATCGAACTCGGGATCTTGGGGTTAGTAGCCCGCGCTCTTAACCACTACGCCATATATCCGTCAATTGTAAATAATGTAAATAATGTACATAATTCCTCATCTCTTAAATATAGAACAGGTATCAAATTGTTTGTCATCTCAGCAATAAAATATTTTTAAGAATTTGACTTTGAATTCGAACCTAAAGCAACAAGTGAACTACCATAATGATATGGCCAATGATTTTCCAGAGTTGAATGTCCTATGTACATACATACGTATCACAAATTTGGTGATGTCAACGAGAAAACAATACTCAAAACGTGGTAAAATGTATATTTATTATCAATCAGTAAATGTTATAACTCAAGAGCTAAGAGTTTCAAACATAATTAGATAGATAGATAGATAGATAGATAGATAGATAGATAGATAGATAGATAGATAGATAGATAGATAGATTAGCCACGCAAGGCCGAACACAGGAGGGACAATACAATGTAGAATTTTTCTTTTCGAAACCGATCAAAGGGGATCGAAAACGTTTTGAGACGTGTAGACAAGGATATAACAAAGTGTCGTTTTAACAATTAAAGTTCCCAAAAGGGAGAGTAAATGTAATGCGGACTAGGCTTATCCGTGGAAAGAAAAACCTACGAAAAAAAAACACGGTAACCTCGGAAAAGAAAAACATGAGACCAAATCACTCTTTCTCTTTTTGTTTTATAGGATCATGCTCAAGGTAGTTCCGTCATTCATGCGTACCATCCTTGCTACATTCACCCACCTTTTCATTATATAAATCTTTCATTATAAAACTTTTCATTATATAAATCTTTTCTCTCAATTCTCACCTTCCTTTTCAAGTAATATTTGAAAAAGTTGATGAGAGGTTGGCCAGAGAGGAAAGTATTTGTCTCTAAACCTTTCAAACGACTCCGCCATACACATTCTTTCACCATAGCCACCAGTACGATGAAAACTGTTTTGCCTTCCCGGTTAAAGGAAGGTGGCGGGGCAATATTTACGGTATACTCGGCTGACAACCGGACTCGTTCCACACCTGACAGCAGCCGTTCGACATAGGCCCACAGGTCTGAAATATTTTAACATTGCACGAGTGCATGCAGAACGGTTTCGTCGTTCTGACTGCATCTCGGGCAGGTCGGTCCGGTGTTTCTTGAACCGTGTCTGTAGGCCTTATCTTGAACGGCCAATGCTTCCCGATAGCACTGCCAAGCCAGGTATCTCTGGAAATTGTTCATAGGTACTGGCCCGAAAGTGGTCCTAAAGAGGCGGGTCAGGTATTCCCCGTCGAGGCCCAGAGTATCTCCAAGAACATCGTCGCACCTCCCCTCCACTAATCTTCTATAGAACGTCTTGGTGGAATTGTAATCGCACAAGTTTGAACCCAGAAGGCAGAGGTGTTCGAGAGCAAGGCGATACTCGTGG
>NC_142928.1:65349492-65356992 GCF_046866305.1 Octopus bimaculoides
GAGATTGTTGTTGTTGTTGTTGTTATTGTTGTTGTTGTTGTTGTTGTTGTTTAGCGCTCCATGTCAGGACAGATAGAGGAAACCTATAGATATATACAATCAAAGGCATTCTAATTATGACTATCATTGCTTTTTGTATATTTAGCTAATCCATTGACCCTTGCGCCTTTCTTTTTTTTTTTAATTTTAAGGCAGTACGGTATGAGTCGAAGGAAACATTGCAGTTATTTGTCGTCGAACTTCGAATTTGGTTTAAATGAATTCATTCATTTAGATTCCATTCTTCGCTTATGAGACACGAGAGTTTGGTCATGAGTACACAATACTGCATACATGCACGACTGTACAATAATTAACCTGAAAGGAACGAAAGCGCTAAATAAACAGTTTTTATCCAAATCCTGATTACCTTCTTTTCCTTTATGTGTATGTGTGTCTGTGTGTATGTGCGTGCGCGCGTGTGTATGTGTGTAATGTAACCTCGTGTATATCGTTGGCGATTTTTTCGTCCTCCGTCTTCTTTTCTTTGGACTTTCCGACGAAGAGCTTCGCTCGAAACGTCAAATTCTCTTTTTTTCCTTTCCAGTAACACAATATCTGTATCACGTCCTCACGTTGTTGTTTTTTGTTGTTGTTTTTTTGTCGTTTTTCTTGTTTGAACTCACTATGTATGTATATGTATGTGTGTGTGTGGGGGGGTGGGGTTGTGTAATATATTTTTACCTTTTTATTTGTTTGTCATTTGACTGCGGCCATGCTCGGGCACTGCCTTGAAGAACTTTTAGTCTATGAATCGACTACGATCCGTTTCTTTCTTCGTTTTCTTAAGCCTGGTATTTATTTTATCGGACTCTTTGGCCGAACTGCTAGGTTACGGGGACGTACACACACCAGCAACAGTTTCCAAGCGGCGGTGGGACACACACATACACACATACGACAGGCTTCTTTAAGTTTCCATCTACCAATTCCCCTCACAAGGCTTTAGTCGGCACGAAGCTATAGCAGAGGACACTTGCCCAAGGTTTCACGCAGTGGAACTGAACCTGGAACCATGTGGTTGTGAAGCAATTTTCTTACCACACAATCTAAATAGACACACACACACACACACACACACACACACACACACACACACACACACACATATATATATATATATATATATATATGATGCATCATTTTATATGCACATTACCAAAATGGCAGCAAAATGCAGACAACTAACAGGATGGATACTGAGGTCCTTCAAGACAAGAGACCAAGAAACTATGTTGACCCTGTGGAGAGAACGTTTGCTCTCAACCGCCTGGACTACTGCTCCCAGTTATGGTCACCACATAGTGCCAAACTAACAGCGGGGCTTCAAGCAGTCCAACGCCACTACACTAAAAAGATTGAAACAGTGCAACGGATGAGCGACAGGGATAAGCTGAAAAAACTGCAACTTTACTCTCTGGAGCGACGGTGCGACATCTATGTAATAATCTCGATATGGAAAACTCTAGTATCCTATTTCGGCATTGAGTATTATACAAATGCCAGGAATGGCCGCCATTGTATTGTACCGATGGTAGTACCATCCACTCCATCTAAATTCAGGACCAGGTACTGCAATAGCCTAGGGTTCAAAGGCCCACAGTTTTTCAACGCCCTGCCACAAACATCAAGAAATCTTGTGTGCGAGCGTGCGTGTGTGTGTGTGTGTGTGTATAGAAATGGCATTTCTCAACAATAAGGTATTTTTATTTATTTGTATGTATATGTGCAGACTTGTATGTATGCATGTATGTATGTATGAATGTATTGATATATATATCTATCTATATATATATATATATATATATATATATATATATATATATATATATATATATATATATATATATATGTATAGATATAGATATATATATCAATACATTCATCCATACATACATGCATACATACAAGTCTGCTCATATACATACAAATAAATAAAAATACCTTATTGTTGATGTTGAAATTCCAATGAAAGAACCTTGTATCTAGGTTAGAACCCGGTTCTTTCTCTATTGGCAAGAATTCTTGAAATAAAACTGAAAAATGACAAACAGGTATATTGTAATGTTTGTTTTTATGCCAAGTTATATAAAAAAAACAATTTAACATTAAATTCAAGAATTAATCAACTTTTTGTATGTAAAAATTAAATGTGCTTCTGTGCTCGTGTGTGCGTGTGTGTATGTGCATGCTTGTGTGTGTGTGCGTGTGTGTGTGTGCGGGGGGGAGTGCGTGTGTGTGTGTGTCAGTGCATATGTATATATGAATGAAAATATGTATATATGTGTTTATACGTTAGCGACATGGTGAAATGAGAGGCAATATAAAACTCATTACCTAATTTCGGAATATTAATAATCAGATCTATATGCTAGTTATCGGAATTCAGTGTAACCGCCATTTTGTTCTCAGTCAACGGCATTGCACTGTTATTTGACTAATATCAGAACAAATCAAAAGATTCTGCATGGTTTCCCAGTCTACTAAAAATAGCAGACAAATTTCCCTAATGCCACACAAGGCTACATTTTCAAAATAAAAACAAGTTATAGAGGAATTGCATTAGTTCGTATATCCTCTCGATCGGGGTTAGCCTGGGGTTAAATAACTACTATAAGAGCAGATATCAATTTATGGTCATTTACACTGCAATTTTATGTATATTGTAAAAGGCGCAGGAGTGACTGTGTGGTAAGAAGCTTGCTTTCCAACCACATAGTTACGAGTTCAGTCCCACTGCGTGGGACTTCGGGCCGAACAAAGCTTTGCGAGTGGATTTGGTAGACGAAAACTGAAAGAAGCCTGTCATATATATATATGTATGTATGTATTTGTGTGTCTGTGTTTGCCCCACACAAACCTACATCGCTTGATAACCGATGTTGGTGTGTTTACGTGGGTTTACGCCCCCATAACTTAGCGGTTCAGTAAAAGAATAAGTCCTGGGGTTGATCTGTTCGACTAAAGGCGATGCTTCAGCATGGCTGCAGTCAAAAGAATAAAAGTATATAGGCGTAGACGTGGCTCTGTGGTAAGAAGCTTGCTTCCCAACCATATGGTTCTGGGTTCTGACCCACTGCGTGGCACCTTGGGCAAGTATCTTCTATTATAACCTCGGACCTATCAAAGCCTTGTGAGTGGATTTGGTAGACGGAAGCTGAAAGAGGCCCGTCGTATAGATAGATAGATAGATAGATAGATAGATAGATAGATAGATAGATAGATAGATAGATAGATATGTATGTATGTATATATATTTCTGTGTATGTGTCTTTGTGTCCCCTTCACCACCACCATCGCTTGAATATATTCGACGGGTTTCTTTCAGTTTCTGTCTACCAAATCCATTCGCTTTGATTGGTCTGAGGCTATAGTAGAAGACACTTGCCCAAAGTGCCACGCAGTGGAACTGAACCCGGAACCATGTGGTTGGAAAGCTAGCTCCTTACCACACAGCCACACCTTTTACTTACCTCAGTCATTAGACTAAGGCTATGCTAGGGAACCAGCCTGAAGAATTTTAGTCGAATGAATGAATTGTTTCTTCATAAGCGTGGTACTTATTCTATCGGTCTCTTTTGTCAAACCGTTAAGTTATGGGGACGTAGACAAACTAACACTGGTTGTTACACAGTAGTGGAAGACAAACATCAAGACCCACATACACAAAAACATATATATATATATATATATATATATATACTTTATTTAAAAGCAGCAGAAATATAACAAAAAAACCGTTACTCTGAGTTTCACGTTCCCGTTCATCGGACAGTTTTGTGTCCGATGAACGGGAACGTGAAACTCAGAGTAACGGTTTTTTTGTTATATTTCTGCTGCTTTTAAATAAAGCATATTACTCTACCTCTGGTATTTGAGTACTCTTTTTTCCACCTTGTTGCACATTTCATGTGCTTACACCGGTATATATATATATATATATATATATATATATATATATATATATATATTATATATATGCACGCGCGCGCGCGCGTGTGTGTGTGCGTGTGTGCATACGACGGGCTTCTTTCAGTTTCTGTCTACCAAATCCATTCGCAAACTTTTGGTAGGCACAAGGCTACAGTAGAAGACACTTGCTCACGGCACAACGCAAAGGAACTGAAACAGAAGCCATGTGATTGAGAAACACACTTCTTACCACACAGCCAGGCTTATCAGTGTTTTTTTTTTGTTTGTTTTGTTTTGTTTTGTTTGTGTTTGTTTGTTTTTTGTTTGTTTGTTTTTTTTTGTTTTTGTTTCTTTTTGTTTCAGTTGATAATATAAAAATAATAATCATTTCTACTATAGGCACAAGGCTTGAAATTTTGCGGAAGGGGCTCACCTCAGGGCTTTTGCTAAATTTCTTCCCTTTTGAAGTATATGCTATTTTCACCCCCATTATTTTCAATATATATTTTTTTGCATGCTAATGATGAAAATTGCATTTGTATTTTCTTTTGTTTGTTTTTTTTTGTTTTTTTGTTGTTTTTTTTTGTTTTTTTCATCTAGAAATTAATAATACAGAGATAAGTGTGATAAAAAAAAAATATCTTGTGAAAAATTGATACTTCAAGTAGTTGGAAGACGTTTTAACAAGATCCGACCCCAGTTCTTCGGCTGGTCCTGATTTCAACGAACCCGAAAGAATAAAAGGCACAGACGACCTCAGCGGAATTTGAACTTAGAACGTTAAGGACGGATGAAATATTGCTAAGCTTTTTGTCCGGCCGTCGAATACCAAGTTGCAATGAAGATTGGCTGTGTGGTACGTAGCTTGCTTACCAACCACATGGTTCTGGGTTCAGTCCCACTGCGTGGCACCTTGGGCAAGTGTCTTCTACTATAGCTTCGGGCCGACTAAAGCCTTGTGAGGGGATTTGGTAGACGGAAACTGAAAGAAGCTCGTCGTATATATGTATATATGTGTGTGTGTGTGTGTGTGTGTGTGTGTGTGTGTGTGTGTGTGTGTGTGTGTGTGTGTGTGTGTGTGTTTGTGTGTCTGTGTTTGTCCCCCCAACTTCGCTTGACAACCGAGGCTGGTGTGTTTACGTCCCCGTAACTTAGCGGTTCGGCAGAAAGTGATCGATTGAGTAAGTACTAGGCTTTCAAAGAATAAGTCCTGGGGTCGATTTGCTCGACTAAAAGGCGGTGCCCCAGCATGGCCGCGGTCAAATGACTGAAACAAGTAAAAGAATAAGAGTAAAAGAGAAAACATAATTTTGATATTGTTGTTGATGTTGTTCTATATTTTTGGTGGGGGTCGTGAAGCATGAATTCTATAAATCTGCATTTTTCTTTTTTTTTATATTTCTGTGTTATTTTATTTCGTTTTTTTTTTTTTTTTCTATATTTTGATATCTTTATTGTGTTTATTTGATTACTGCTTAAGCAGAACTTTTGCAATTAGCAATTGCTGATCAATATATAAACTGAAAGAATGCCAATTAATTTTATTTCATTCCTATTAGCTGCGTTTTTGTTTATTTGTTATCATTAATTATCATCCTCATCAGCATCATTATTATAATCAACATCATGTTCATAAACATCATCAATATTGTTTATTATTATTGATATTATTTGGATTTCTGTTATTATTGTTGTTGTTGTTGTTTCTGCTTTTTCCTCCTGTTGTTGTTATTGTTGTTGTAGTTGTTGTAGAGCTCTTGTTGTTGCTGCTTTCATTCTAGATTTCTTTCCTTTCAGCAAATTGGTGTCCCTCGTGAATTAACGTAAAGAAACGGAGTGTTGCAATGATATCATTATATCCCCGACGTTCTGCCGTAACAAATTGTATGGAAAACTGCAGTTGAAGTAAAAACGAAGCTCCCCTCTCTCTCTCTCTCTCTCTCTCTCTCTCTCTCTCTCTCTCTCTCTCTCTCTCTCTCTCTCTCTCTCTCTCTCTCTCTCTCTCTCTCTCTCTGCGCACGTTTTCAGTTATCTGTTCATCAGTTCGTTACGGACAATAATCCACAGGAAGATTTACACACTGATAGTGTCAAGCAACCATCCAGTCGCGGCCATCAAACGCACCGTCTGTCGAGGAATCACTGTTACCAGAGCCTTAGCCTCCGACCTGCCGGTCTGCTGATGCCTGACTCGCAAAGTAGGAAAAGAGAGAAAGTAGGGGAGGGTATAACACATCGAGAAAGGAAACACGCATGCGCGATACCGGCAGGAGAATTACGACAGCTCTCCAGATTTTAGTGGCGAAGAGATCGTAAGAGAGAGAGATGCATAAAGGGAGATAAAAAGGGGAGAAAAAACGAAAGAGAAAAGGAGAGAAGGAACTAGCCACGTTTCGTTCATCACAGAGGAGGAAAATTGAGAGGGAGGAAATCATTCTGTTATTTCTCTCCGAGATTTAGCTCTAATGACAATTTTACTCTACTACCACTGCACTGCACCCAACCACCATTACCTTTTCGTTCTTTTTTTGTCTCCTGCTCAAGCACCACGAACCTTCCCATCATCCACCACCCCATATTCCGTAGCAATTTTCTTTTTTTTTCTTCTTTTTTTTTTTGCCTTCCGCGCCAGAAAATGAGGATTTGAATGAAATTGCTAGGACGGTTAAGTGCAAAAGTTTGCTAGTGATTTAGGATGAAGATAAGGAAATAAGGGACATTGTAGGGGAATATTCAAAGCATTAAGCGGTGGCATAAGTGAAACGAAATCCACATACAGTGTGGTTTGAGCAATAGTCAATTGTGGTTTATTCGTTCCTTTCTCAAAGTGAATAGGCGAATAAAGATTGAGTCGATCGCTGGCTCCTAACCTCTTTGCCAAGTAAACTGTACAGATCATTAATCAGAATTTAAAACTCTTGTTCTGATAAATGAAGCTGAAATGCCTAACTGTGATACTGTTGGTGTATTGTGTCAAGGGATTAAGGAATTTACCTAAGACTTTCCCAGGGAGAATTAAGATAATCGTATCTTTTTAAAATGATGCTAATTCTTCTTCCCTATTTTTTTAAATACTTTTACGGCCTGCGTGTTGTTGATATTACTGATAAGAGACATTAGAAAAACGTTACCTGAGAGAAAAGGAGAAGGGTCGATGATACAGAGATAGTGAAGTTTGATTGGGACAGAGAGACTGGCAAATAGACGGTATGACAAAAAAAGAAAAGGAGATATACAAAGAGCGAAAGAGGCAGGAAGAGGAATACAAAGAGAGAGAGAGAGAGGGAGAGAAACCTGTCAGTAATGATATTACTTCTACTTCAAAACTCACCGTATCATTCACCATCACTCTGAAGGTGTTTGTATTTGCTATTATAAAAACAGAGAGCTGATAGGGTTCTTACCTAATGGTTTAATAGGAGGTGGAGTTCTTACATTAAACTGGCTTAACTTAGAGCCCATTTCGCAGGGTTGTCTCCGTAAGTCATTTTGACCTGAATTAGTCTTTTGTGACATAAAACATTATCATTCAGATCGTGAAGGATATAAT
>NC_142928.1:65364492-65369492 GCF_046866305.1 Octopus bimaculoides
TAGTTCTTAATCAATCATTCGCGTCTTTCTTTAGGAATTTTTCCCATTCTTCTTGACAAATTTTCTTCAAATCTGGAATGCATAGTGGGGCTCTTGAATGAATTTTACTTTTCAAACAACGCCACGAATTCTCAAAGGGGTTCAAGTCAGGTGACTGGCTTGGCCATTCTAATAATTTTATATTGTGATTGACAATCCATTTTTGATAGACATCGCCGTCTGCTTAGGGTCGTTATCCTGTTGTAAAACCCACCCTTCACAAAGCTGGAGCTTTTCTACAGAGTCCCATGAATTATTGTTCAAAATATTTTGGTACATCTCTGCATTAATTCTACCATTTATCACATGTAAATTGCCAGTGCCATTTGCAGAGAAACACCCCTACACAATGATGTTGCCACCTCCAAACTGGGAAGTAATACTACTGTATTGCACTATTTAATAATTTTTTCTTTGGAGATATATATATATATATATATATATATATATATATATTAGAAAAACTAATAAGGTACTAAGAGATCTGGATGGTTGTACATTTACAGATTACTATTAATATGTCACATGTTTCTATAAATCATATATTAGCGTTTGCATCTACTCTAATAGATTCTTCAGATGAATATATATATATACTAATATATATATATATATATATATATATATATATATATATATAGAGAGAGAGAGAGAGAGAGAGAGAGAGAGAGAGAGAGAAGAGAGAGAGAGAGAGAGAGAGACTAAATATGACAACAAAAGAATGAATGAGACCTCGATATTATGTAAATAGATGAATTTATCTATGAATATAATATATGACAATTAGTTGGTTGTCTTAATAACTAATGAGATACCGGAGCAGACTTCAGCCCCGGCATCCGAAACTCTGAGTTTTATTTTGACAACCAACTAATTGTCACATATTATATATATATATATATATATATATATATATATATATATATATATATATATACACACTTACATACAAACAAACATACATGTATAATTCTATTTAAGGTTATTATCTTGAAGAAAACTCACTGATGGAAAGAATTGGTACGAAATGTACTATCAAATTTATAATTAATTTTTTTGTTGACTGGCTCTTGAAATTTCGGCTGACAGCTTGTTAAATGCCAGTGAAACTTAATCTCAATGAAATTCAATTTCATACTAATATGTACATATATGCGTGTATATATATAATAGTATGAAAATGAATTTGCCGCAGCCACTTGGCTGAAACACATAAATAAATTAAATATATATATATATATATATATATATATATATATATATATATATATATATATATATATATATATATATAAGTCAGTAAATAGTGGGGTTGTGTTAACCGCACGTGGAGAAATAATAGGAAAATGAAAAAAAGCCAGAATGCTGAACTGGAAGCATAATTTAATAAAGATTTTTTCTAACCGGTTTTCATTGCGATGAAGCAAATTATCAAGAAGAAGGAGAATGAAAATGTTTTTTTACAAAGAAGTACAAAAAAGTACAAAATGAAGAAAATAATATATAAAACAATAATATATAAAAAAATAAATATACCCATACATTATATTGTCTTTGAGCTTTTGTAGTTCAATAGTAGTTCATGTATAAATTGGTAGGAAAAATAAGGATGTATGAGAGTTGAGAGTTTTGTTAGGTTTTAAAAAAGGGTTAAAAGTTTGTGTTAAGCAGGAAATGTGGTGTCAAAACAGCCTCCCATTACGTAGAAGAGTAGCTGTCCATAAGGAACAAATAAACCTCCCTCAATACCGCCAAATTCCACTCAGTGGCCACATAGACTCTTGCGCCAGAAACAAAAACCCTAAATTCATTATATTCCCTTTCTATCAATGTAAAGACAGAATCTCCACACAAGAAAGAATCAACAAGGAGAATCTTTTCATAGAGAAATTCCAACCATTTCTTAACACACACACCCCTCAGTGACCTTATTTCTCTATGAACAGACACAAACTTCCTGTTGGAAAAAAAGAGTTCATAACTCTAACTAAAAACACTTGTCTCCCCTTACACACACTTCCTGTTTTGACACCACATTTCCTGCTTAACACAAACTTTTAACCCTTTTTTAAAACCTAACAAAACTCTCAAATCTCATGCATCCTTATTTTTCCTACCAATTTATACATGAACTACTATTGAACTACAAAAGCTCAAAGACAATATAATGTATGGGTATATTTATTTTTTTATATATTATTGTTTTATATATTATTTTCTTCATTTTGTACTTTTTTGTACTTCTTTGTAAAAAAACATTTTCATTCTCCTTCTTCTTGATAATTTGCTTCATCGCAATGAAAACCGGTTAGAAAAAATCTTTATTAAATTATGCTTCCAGTTCAGCATTCTGGCTTTTTTTCATTTTCCTATATATATATATATATATATATATATATATATGATTATATATATATATATATATATATATATATATATATATATATATGTGCGTGTGTGTGCGTATGCATGCATGCACTCATACATATCTATACACACAGCTAATACATATACATATAGATATAAATATCCAATCATACATACACACACACACACACACACACACACACACACACACACACACACACATACATATATATATATATATATATATATATATCAGAGGCGACTCCAGGTTATCAGCGTCACTCGGTCTCATCACAGATTTCGCATATGAGACATTCCTGCTCGAAGAATTTCATCTTTTACCGCTTTATTTCTAGCCTCAAATGGCTTATGTCTTATATCTAGCACTATGTCTTTCTCCATTTCTAAGTTATGGGTTAAAAAAAAGCAGCCCTGCAAAATACAACTGATTTTTGCACACAGGCGCAAATAGTAACATCAATCAAATAACAATAGCGGAGTGCACAACAAACATCAGAGATGTGTGTATTAGCGCGAGTTGCTGGATAAATTTTCGTTCCTCTAAGAATATTGTTGAACGGAAGCTTTTCATAGATTGGAATTTAAATCCTAATCTCTATAAAAGTTTATTTTTTCAAGAAAACATTGAATTTAAATTACTTTTAATTTCTACGATTGTAGATTACAACTCGGGCTGTAACTTCTGAGACCGACTCAGGTGCATGTGAACGATGTCGAGAGAACGTCTGCTATGAATGACATTTTTTTTCTTTTCTACTCAGGGCACAAGGCCCGAAATTTTGGGGGAGGGGGCCAGTCAATTAGATCGACCCCAGTATGCAACTGGTATTTAATTTATTGACCCCGAAAGGATGAAAGGTAAAGTCGACCACGGCGGAATTTCATCTCAGAACGTTAAGACAGACGAAATACCGCTAAGCATTTCGCCCGCGTGCAAACGTTTCTTATTTCTTTATTGCCCACAAGGGGCTACACACAGAGGGGACAAACAAGAACAGGCAAAGAGATTAAGTCGATTACATCGACCCCAGTGCGTAGCTAGTACTTATTTAATCGACCCCGAAAGGATGAAAGGCAAAGTCGACCTCGGCGGAATTTTATCTCAGAACGTAAAGACAGATGAAATATCGGTAAGCATTTCGCCTGGCGTGCTAACGTTTCTGCCAGCTCGTCGTCAACCTATGAATGACATTTTTTGACACAGGGCACATCTAAGACGACCGCCAGACGCTGAAGGAAAATAAATGAACAGCGACCAGGGTCAATGAAAGGAGCCCGATTTATTGGCTGGAATTACATACTTGAAGTCAGTGTTGGCAGAAATTAAATCAGTTTCCATATACACGTTCACTTTACAAAATTTATACTCGGCTAAGCCTGAACAGCCCGAGTGCCGGAATCGCCACTGATATACGTGTAAATATATATATATATACTTTTTTATTCTTTCACTTGTTTCAGTCATTTGACTGTGGCCATGCTGGAGCACTGCCTTTGTCGAGCAAATCGCCCCCAGGACTTATTCTTTGTAAGCCTAGTACTTATTCTATCGTTCTCTTTTGCCGAACCGCTAAGTCACGGGGACGTAAACACACCAGCATCGGTTGTCAAGCGATGCTGGGGGGACAAACACAGACACACAAGCATATACACACGCATACATATATATATATACCTATATACGACGGGCTTCTTTCAGTTTCCGTCTACCAAATCCACTCACAAGGCTTTGGTCGGCCCGAGGCTATAGTAGAAGACACTTGCCCAAGGGGCCACGCAGTGGGACTGAACCCGGAACCATGTAGTTGGTAAGCAAGCTACTTACCACACAGCCACTCCTACGCCTATATACTGTATATTTTTTGAAATTATTTTTATGATTTTGTATATATTTATTTTATTACAAATGCAAAACAACACCATACACTCGCCTGTTTTCCAAACACTATGTGCAATTTTTTGTTTACTCTTCTATGGTACACTACGTATTTTCTTTTAATATATTTTAGTGAATGTGTTGCACAGTGCAGTACTGTATATATATATGTGTGTGTGTGTATGTGTGTGTGTGTGTATACATATATATATATATATATATATATATATATATATATATATTATTTTGCTTAAAAGAGTTCCAACACTGTCTGTTTTTTATGTTTTATTTATATTCCTGCAGAACTAATGTGGGGTATAGAATATGGAATATACAATATATAATATAATATACAATATATAATATAAAATAAAATAAAAATGGATGGCACCATGAAATAAAGTATTGAATGTAGATGAAATATTGAGTGTTCAATATAAAGGATCAAATATATAAATATATAAATATAAATATATATATATATAAAGGCGACTCGAGTTTCAGGGCTATTTCCCTTCGTCATGGCCGGTATGACAGTCTTTTCCTCTATACACAATCATACAAAAAAATCCACCTTTTTTTGTATTTATTTTTACTCGCATATATATATATATATATATATACACACACACATATACACATACATACAAACGCACGCGCGCATCTTATTGAAGCAGAAAAAGAATTTACAAATTCT